>NW_026867339.1:47500-216863 GCF_026571515.1 Ruditapes philippinarum | reverse complement strand
TGAAATCAGAAGTAATCACATTAGGGCGTGTCATTTTTTGTGACCAACAGCCATGATTTATAAAACTTTTCTCAAGTTCTCCTATGGATGCAACATGCCAAAATATCTAAACTTTTTGCATTGAAATATCTGGGTAAGTGGATTTAACGATATTTTCTATTCAAGTATGTGCCAAGGGGCCGACCATTTTAGATCTCAGTTTGATTGAGCCTGTTCATAAACGGTACTTGAAATGTAAGTTACCTTCAACGCCCCCAAGCATTGACTTAAGCAGAATTCAACATTTAACGTGAAATGGTAAAACTTCGAATTTAAAACATCAGCTGATGTGTTCATAGGGCATATTTACTATTAACATTCTATGTTAAGTAAGTGACCTATATGTTTTAGACCCAGAAACATAATTTTTTAATACCTGTAGTAGAGGTCTACCGTAGAGGTCTACCAGGGAGATTGCTGCACGCCAATTATTTCTCTGAACGCTCAAAACGGAATTATGAAAATGTTGCAGGCTAGCTTTACAGAAGTGATCCTAACGAAACACCAAATGAAGATAAAAAAGGTCAGTGTCGGGGAATCTCAAACGAAAAAATTTAATTGAAAAATATGCGACATTTTCAAGTAAAAAACGTTTTTGATAACAACACTGATTTCTATAGTAAATAGATTATGAAACAGAAGAATTCTCCAACATAAACAAAATATGGCTCTTTAAATATTGATGGCAATGAACATGTAAATAAATATTTTGATATATTCTGTAATCATAGATATGATTAAACAATTTTAGATCATATGTTCACTTAATTTTAAACTTTGTTAGGCCTGGATCCTTAGCATAAGAATGTTTAGCTTCTGTTTGATAGATGAGAAGTGAATACAGGCGTGTATGCCCATCTTAAGACGTTCGCGTTTTGATAAATATACTGGTTCATTGGAATATTTGAAAGCAACACTTTAAAGGGTCAATCATTTTACATTCTAAAATCACATCGATACACGCAATTTTGCTTTAGTAAAAATGTTATCTTTAACTGAATCAATTCATTAAACCAAAGCCATTTATTTATAAATTTTTTGTTCGAGTTTGGTTCATTTATTTCTTCAGTTAGGGTGACAATTTCTAAAGAGATCTTCCAGATCGTTTCCTTTTTGTGTCATCAATCTTTTGACGTTTAGAATGATTAGAAAGCAAACGATGACAATTATAATTTGTTTCACTAACAAACAACAGATACTTTTTAGCGTTTAAATGCCTATGATTATTGAAAGCGTTAATGTGAAACTTTAGATCCTTATTCCAAATGAATTAACCAGCTGTCGTTATTATGCCCTACAAAACAGAGTTCGTTTTTTGTATTTGTACTTGTTTTTATTTTTTTTTTTTTTTTTGTGGGGTGGGGATGGGAGTTATATAGGAATCACTTTGTCCCGTTCCGCTCTCTCAAGAATTTCAGGTATTGAGTTGAAACTTGAAACACCAATGCAATTTCGCAAATTAAAGAATTTATGCCAAGATTTCTAACTCTCACAGTTACTTTGACAGAATTATTCACCCTTTTTAACATGGAAAATAGCCAAGAATGTATCAAAGTAGCTAAAGCTTTGTTATAAATAAATAAAGTTTCTTCATACTTGGACACAACAAACCTTTAGAATAGATCTTCAAGTTTATAGACTTATATTGTGTTTGAGTCATAAATGACCTAGACTTTAAATTATTTTTATCTATTTATCTATTTTATTTTATTTCTATTTATTTATTTATTTATTTATTTGTTGGCTGTAACTGGTTGTTATACCTTCTCAGGAAACAGTAGATATGTTAAGTTGAAACTTGAAATATCAATGCAATAATCACATTACAATTGTATGAGTTTGATAATGCTGGTAGTTTAATACAAATACATGTATTTTTTGTAACTGCCGTTTTACCTCTAGATAAATAACTCTGTTTCCAACTGATATTAATTTGACATAATTAAGCAGCTTTTTCACTTAGGTAACATTCTTTAAATTAACATTTTACCAGGGACAATATGTAAATTTAGCTGCAGTGAATATTAAGGGAAATGTGAAGGATCAGTAAAGTTACTTAGTGAATGATAAAAAATGTTGATATTTATGAATAGTCTCTCTTAATGCTTTCATCTATACTTTTTTGCTATGGAGTTATTCCAGTTTCCACCAGGTATGAATGTCTGTAGCGATAGTTCTAGTATTAAAATGAAATCTCTGCCTGCCTTAAACTTTCGGAAAATTGCCTATTTTGACTACTTCGACTATTATCGACCATTTAGTATATATTTTTGATCGGCCTTTATGTCATAAGTACCAAATTATGTTCGGCCATTCGAAGTTTTTACCCCGATGGCCGATGTCAATCTTAACCACTTTAGACATTCCAAAAAACCCAAAGTTTTTAAACTTCTAAAAAACGACACCAAGAGCATAGATCTTTCTATGTAACAACAGTTGTGGTCCTTTGTAAAAGTTATATAATGAGGCCCCGCCCTTGGGACCGTTATTTTCCACAACATTATAAAGGAAAACTTTTTTTTACTTTTTTGAAAACTACAATGCACATATCTAAGATGTTTTGTATGTCGCATTGTCCAGTATATTTCAACAAATGTCACTTAAATTGTATTCATTGTGTCAAAAAATGGCTCGTCCAATATAATGTTCTACTTCAAAAACTTCAGTGCCCAGATAATAAATAAAGCAATATAGCATCACCTTGTGGTCCTTTACAACAGTTGTATTAATCATGTCACCAGGGTCAAAATTGTCACCGGCCGGATTTTTATTCAAAGAAGTGGTCGTCGCGGCATGGCGAATAATGTGCCACTATGTCGTTAAACCCACAATTAAAGTACAATGCCAAGTACTTAAATATTTGAAATGTAGCATAAGAGGACCTTTACAAATATTTTATAAATCATGGTAAAAAATGTCAAATCAAATGTGATTTTTATCACTTACTTTTGCTTTCAAATTGATGAAATTGTGTAAGATTGGATCTCAAATATGCGATCCAGGGCGACCTAAGCCCTCTTTTATAAAGTTTGTAAAGAACCACATTGTGATACCACATGCCAAATATCTAAGATTTAAGCAATGAAGTTTCAGACAAAAAGGCCTACGTGTATATGAACTAATTGACACCAGGGGCATTTTTTTAAAAAAAAATGTTAAACGTCATGAGGCCACAAGGTGATACTGCTATTTAACCATATATCTAAACACTGAGCATTTAAATGTGGAAAATTTTTCATTTTAAAGTAGAGAAAAAACAGAATCCCTAAAGAAATTCCAACACGGCAAAATTGAAAATGTTCCAGGCTCGGTTTAAAGCCTTATTAGCTGATATGTCTTTATGAATTGGTGGTGGTTTTTGTAGTTTACTAACCAGATTACACGGACGTTAGCAACTTTGAATTCAACAGAGCACAATTTAACAACCGCATTGCTCCTGAGCTGGCTGCTTAGCCTGCCAAGTACTAGATGCTATCAGTACTAGATGCCTCCACTTTTGTAAGGAACTTTTATTACTTCTGTTCTTGCCAGAGCGGAGGCACAATGTAATGAAAGTACAAACGATTTTATGATCAATCATAATGAAAGTGACCGTGACCGTCGGAAATCGAGCCCAGTTCCTCCTTCTTTTTCATCAGACTAGAACCATTTATATACTATTGCTTGAAGACGGTCATCCAATGATCATTCTTTTGAAGTTTGGTCAAAATAAATATTGTGGTTGCAGAGATGATGTTGTTTATAGTACATGTATATTCAAATATAAAATACACGTATTTGGACTGCTATCATATGATACTCGCTGCATATTTTAGAAAATAGTTCTTGACATGATAGTTCAGAAATAACAAAATATCGCAAATGTATGTCTCATCATATAAATGTATGCTCTTAGATTGTGGTCATAGGTGTACCTTACAATCGTCTGTAATGTCTCAAGGACGGTCATCCCAAAATATCCACAAATCTTATCTAAATATCTGGTCTCCCAAGTGTTCGTGGTCTGAATTAACTTGGTACTTGTAAAATTACGGCGGTCTGAATTAACTTGGTACTTGTAAAATTACGGCTTATTCAGAAGATAGATATGTCGATTATAAGGTCATTTCTGAAACAAAAATAACATCGAAGAATACAAGTACAAAGTTAAAAGTTCTATCAATATTTGAACGAATAAAGAATTATGAGGTATGTTAAATATTGGTCAAGATGTATATTAAATGCTAGGAATTAGTCTGTGATATTCTTTTAGGAATACTGCGTCCACTTATCACTTTTTGAATAGCTTGTCTAAATCTTGTCGACGAACTTGGTCGTCTTGCACGAATATCACGGGGTTGTCCGTAATTTTCTGTAGTCTCGTACAATATCATTGAACATATCAATAATTCTTATCAACTTGTGTCCAGTCAGCAGCCGACACTTCATACGATCTACATCCAATCTCGTCTGCTAACTCCATCGCGTCTGATTCCGGTACATGACGATCATGGAGTAGATCAGATTTGTTCCCAACTAACAGACCACATGTTGTGTTCTCTTCTCACGCTTTCTATTTTTCTTTTAAAGTTGATTATTTGTTCGAAGCTATCTTTGTCATTGATGGAATAAACGTAAATATAACAATCTCCCCAGAAAGCGTAATAATCCTTCCAGACACATCCCGTGTCCATCAGCTACAACAAACAAGGCAAATTGTTACAGTATGCCAAAGGTCTTACCAAATTTCTGCATTTCTAATATTTTACATTTTCAAGGCAGCATATATTCATCGCATCAATTTATTAAGAAAATGTGGATTTGAATGACAAAATAATTTGCCTAAAACATCATGGTGGTAAATAAATGGCCGTCATACTTACCATGCTGAATTTGTTTGAACAATGGATTTGTCCAATTTTGAAATTCATCCGTTGTTTAAGGTATTTCAATACACAAAAAACAATTATTGGGCTACAGTATACAGATTACACAGACAGCACTGATGTACATTTTGGCCAATCGAGACGAAATTTTACCACTTATTTATTTGACGAAACGTTTGTGTTTCACCCCTTTATATATAAAAACACTTTCATGTGCATTGGAAAAAAAATAATTTTCTTTTCTTTATTTTACAATGGATATATTACATATCAATTGTGATTTAAAATAAAGCTTGGTTGAACAGCTCTGGACTAGCACGGTTGTGGCAACTTTGTGAACACATTTTTTTTTAGCCCCGACTTTGTGCCGGAAGATTCACCTTATTATAACGTTGAATAGAAGAAATGATTGTGTGTACCTGACCTGCTGTGTCTAATATCTCCAGCCGTATGTCTTCATCATCTACAGAGGTTTGAACCTTATGTATACTTTCTGTAATACAATATTATACTTGATATTACAAAATAACATCCATAATACTTAAACATGATATAATACGAGTGTTATAATCAAGAACGAAATTCACATGACAGATGAATAGCATTATAATTATATTCATAACATAACAAATATTTTTTTTTGTAAAAAAAAAAAAAAAAAAAAAAAAAAAAAAAACCCGACAACATTGAACAGGTGGTTTTCCATTATTATTAGAAAAAATGTTATACTTTACCATGTAAAAGATGCAAAGTTTTTTTCTGCTTGAAACTCAATTAAAGTGTTTTGATCAGATTTTTCTTGAACTTTTAAAAGTAATACTGTCTTTACTGCTTTAATATCGTAATTTTATCATGGATCTAAGTGACAATTTCGGCCGTTTCAAAAATCGAAAAAAAATATTTATACAGAAAGCATTAAAATCAATCGAATAAATTCACTTTCTATCCTGATTACTGCCTAAACAACCAACATTTATTCTCGCTAGGTTTATCTAGTTATAAACATGGACATCATACGTTGTCAGATGAGATTGTTCTTTTAATTGCTAAACAGCGTAAGTAAATCAGTTAATGAAATTCATCACTTTATTTTGTATACCAGTACATACTTTGCATCACATGCACGACATTACGTAATTGTATATGGTTGTGATCTGGAAAAAGCTTTACTCTCAAAATAACTTACCAAGTGTTGGACAATACTCCCCAATAAACCTTCGGGTGATATATCGTACTGTCAATGCTGAAAGCACAAAAATGATCACATTATAAATTATACATTGTTTTTAACCTAGAATCTTGAGACAATTCTTTCAGAGATATATTTCTTTTATCGCGAGCAAAGGTTTTATAGACAAGTAATTGCTTATTTGTGTATAATTAAAGTTCATTCATCAATTCCAACACAATATGGATCATGTCGTATAGAGTAGTTTCCCCTGGCTTGTAACTGAAAAAGAAGTTTAGTAAAACGGCATCATTCTATTTTTGATATGATACTTATCGGTAATGGGTCACATAATGGAGCGTGTTAAATAAGGTATTGGCTATGATTCCAACTGGCAATGTGTATATGGAATTTCAACAAACAAATTTAACTTCTTTGAATCATATTAAGATATCGGTTGATCAAAGAATTGTGCCATTCATCTCATTTATAAAACTGTAAAATACTAAAATAGCGTATTTATTTTTCCAAGAGATTATAAAAATGTCACATATAAAGCAGGCACATGTCTTTGTACACTTATAAAATAAAACAACAATTCTCTGTAAAATTAATTTCAGAGAAAGGCATGGATAAATAATGATTTAAAAGGTAGATTATTTTTGATATTTTTGATGATTTCAAATTATTTTTTTAAAGACTTCGGTCACGACTGCAAACTAATTAAGAAGAAAGGAACAAAGAAAGAAATTTAAGCGCAGATTCCATTTACTATATGAATGTAGAATCAATGTATTAATTAATGAAGTAACTGAAGTAATTAATTCAGAGACACAGGGCTGTTATATAACACTACAGAACCGTATTTCTGTCATTACAGTATGCATTCATTTGTTTCCCTCAAATACTGAAAATGGCAATCGTAGTGATTTGAATTAATGCTAATTTCACTGAACTGTATTGAACAACCAAAATATGTGTGTGTGTACTTGTAAAATATTTCGCATTAAAAAGAAGTGAAAAAACTTGGTAAATGTTATTAAATATTCGCAACACGTCGAAGTATAAAGCGAATTTACTGATTTATTTGACACAGTGGGGAAACGCCATAATTCTGTAAACAATCGAAAAGTAATTACAAAGGCATTTACGATAACAAAGGTTAGACACACAGTTAGAATACGTCATTTTCATACAGTCTTATCGTGTATCATGACTAGCTCCCCTAGCAAACTGATTATAACGTAATCTTTCTGTATGATTTTGAAATATTTATGTGTGAAATTGTCTATGTACTTCGCATTTTTGAAACTATTGCTGGCACTTGATTTCAATAGCAAAAGAGAAACGCTTTGCTTACCAACAACATTGCTATTATTAGTATTAACAACAAACGGTAAATCTCAGAACTCTCCTAGGATAATTGACAGTTAACCCGAGACAAGCTAGGGTAGAAACAAAAAGATGTGTGAAGTTGGCGGCCTAGCGGCCTGGCGGCCTGGCGGCGTGAAGTTGGCGGCCTAGCGGCCTAGCGGCCTGGCGGCGTGAAGTTGGCGGCCTAGCGGCCTGGCGGCCCAGCGGCGTGAAGTTGGCGGCCCAGCGGCCTGGCGGCCTAGCGGCGTGAAGTTGGCGGCCTAGCGGCCTGGCGGCCTAGCGGCCAAAAATTTTAATGTTGTAAAAATGTTTTTTTAACAATAAAACGGCATTTAATGAAGTTTTAAAGATAATTATTGTTATTTAAACGATATATCTAAAGAAAAAATCACTTTCAGAGATTTTTTTAAGTTTGTCATTTTTGTGAAGTTGGCGGCCTAGCGGCCTGGCGGCCTAGCAGCCAAAAATTTTAATGTTGTAAAAATGTTTTTTTAACAATAAAACGGCATTTCATGAAGTTTTAAAGATAATTATTGTTATTTAAACGACATATCTAAAGAAAAAATCACTTTCAGAGATTTTTTTTAATTTTGTCATTTTTGTGAAGTTGGCGGCCTAGCGGCCTGGCGGCCTAGCAGCCAAAAATTTTAATGTTGTAAAAATGTTTTTTAACAATAAAACGGCATTTAATGAAGTTTTAAAGATAATTATTGTTATTTAAACGATATATCTAAAGAAAAAATCACTTTCAGAGATTTTTTTAATTTTGTCATTTTTGTGAAGTTGGCGGCCTAGCGGCCTGGCGGCCTAGCAGCCAAAAATTTTAATGTTGTAAAAATGTTTTTTTAACAATAAAACGGCATTTAATGAAGTTTTAAAGATAATTATTGTTATTTAAACGATATATCTAAAGAAAAAATCACTTTCAGAGATTTTTTTAATTTTGTCGTTTTTGTGAAGTTGGCGGCCTAGCGGCCTGGCGGCCTAGCAGCCAAAAATTTTAATGTTGTAAAAATGTTTTTTTAACAATAAAACGGCATTTAATGAAGTTTTAAAGATAATTATTGTTATTTAAACGATATATCTAAAGAAAAAATCACTTTCAGAGATATTTTTAATTTTGTCATTTTTGTGAAGTTGGCGGCCTAGCGGCCTGGCGGCCTAGCAGTCAAAAATTTTAATGTTGTAAAAATGTTTTTTTAACAATAAAACGGCATTTAATGAAGTTTTAAAGATAATTATTGTTATTTAAACGATATATCTAAAGAAAAAATCACTTTCAGAGATTTTTTTAATTTTGTCGTTTTTGTGAAGTTGGCGGCCTAGCGGCCTGGCGGCCTAGCAGCCAAAAATTTTAATGTTGTAAAAATGTTTTTTAACAATAAAACGGCATTTAATGAAGTTTTAAAGATAATTATTGTTATTTAAACGATATATCTAAAGAAAAAATCACTTTCAGAGATTTTTTTAATTTTGTCATTTTTGTGAAGTTGGCGGCAACATGTTTTATGATATACAATTCACATTATATTTTATACAGACGCCTGGTAACCACTTTTAGATTTTAAGTGTTTATAATATTTATTTAACATAAGTTATGGCAATTTATATGAAATTAGATAACAAATAATTATTGAAAATACACAACGAACAGCTTCGTTAATTCAATTCAAATAGTTCATTTTCGTTTAATCACGTGTACAACATATACATCACAATCAAAATGGCTAAAACTTGTGAAAGTACTTATGTCATTAAATGTAAATTTGATGGGGGTCTTTTGACCTTCTCCAAATCCCTCCAGAGGCGTGCACGTCGAGGAAAAGGCACACGGCAGGTCAAGGTCAAGTCATCTTAAGTACCAGAGGTGATTGGTTGACCTGTCGTGACTAACTCTGGAGGGTTGGCGCTAATGAGAGCCGTTTTTGTTTTCGTCAGTATGGAACTTGATGCCTGGCCAGTATTGTCGTACTCCTCTACCACCAACGAACGAAGAATAGGCTACAGGAAAATTCAGCTTGACAAAGACGTCTCCGATGTGACTACCTTAGTGGACCGGCAAGGATGCTATATTCTCGGACAGATGGTTATACCGGCGCCGAGTATAAATAAACTTAAACTGACTGGTCTTTTGTCCTACCTTTACTTTTTATGAATGGGGGGGCTTTGTCCTACTTTTACTTTTTTATAGGGGGCTTTTGTCCTATGTGGAAAATTCATGGGGGGGACTCTTGTCCACCTTGTCATTTTTAAACGGGGGGGGGGGGCTTTCGTCCGAGGAGGGGGCTTTTGTCCGTATCCAGAATTATATATACATGTATAAAAAATTATAAATTGAAAAAAGAAATTAAAAAAAATACAAAGGGCCTAAAAAAGTATTACCCCTTTGTTGGATTTGAACTCAAAACCTTCCGTATGCAAGACAAGTAACATAACCACTACACTATCAGGCCCGATGATATTCAATGACCTGTTTCCATGTAATGTGTTTTTGTATATAGTTCTTTTCCTGCCACCCCTTTATAATCTTTAATTTAATATTTAAATTTTGTGCATTAAATGTCTTTGATCTTCATAAAAATATCGTATTTCAAAGGAAATGTCTTTGTAAATTATTGATTTTGATAAAAAAAATCTATAATGTTAAATCGTTATATCAAAGTCATTTTTTATTTTTTGTTTTCAAACTCTTGGAATATAAACATAATTATAAATATCTGGTGGACACAGTTTCAGATTTTTTCTATCTTTTCTAAAAACAAATTACTGTCGACGTCTTGTTGAACAACTTATGCGACTTTTTTTCACCATACATATTACGTAATTAAAGATTATTGAGTCGCTGATTGAGCAAACAAAAATCCCTGACACGGTTCCCTCCGTAATTGAATTCCTTTCATGAATGTGCTTTAAACCGCATGTAAAATGCTTGTTTATCAAGAAAGTTATGCCGACTCAAATTAAGTTAGTCTGACGCGCATCAAACAAAGTGTCATAATTCGGCTGTTCTCTCTCAGACCCCTACGTTATCCGTTAAATTATTTATAACCGGTTATAACCCCCAAAGTCACACCACAGGGGGTGACACGATGCAGTAACACATACTGTAAGTACATGAAACTCGTTGGTACTGGCTGGGGCGACATCAAGGGATGTTTCTGCTAAAAAAATGTCGACGCCGTTACACATAAACTTTTAAATAAAAATGAAAAGAGTTTGTTTTAATGTTTATTTATATTTGTTGAAGTGATAACAAAGTATTTGATAACAGATGAAATAATTCATGCATACTGAATTCATAGCTTTTCATATACACAACAAGGTTCAGAAGAGTAGTAATGTTTAATCACTTTTGTAAATTTGTAAAAGGATCAAATTAATATCCTTTGCTTTATGTCACCTACATGTGATGTCCATACATATCTTTTAAACGGAGTACGGACATAATCCCCTTCGGACAAAATCCCCTTCATGTATTTTTGTATATCCGGACATAATCCCCTTCATGGGTGGACATAATCCCCTTCATTTGTGAAATTTTGAAGTGGACAAAAATCCCCTTCATAAAATTGCTACCTAGGACAAAATCCGCCTCAGAGGGATATTCGTTTTTATTTGTTTGGGTCGTCAGACCAAACAAATAATGGTAGCGAAATTTCAGAGTCTAATGTTGTTAATTGCAAACGCCGAAAGTAGTCCACTTTTTTGAAGCGGTTACTTCCCTTTATATGTACACTAACGCCGAAAAATTCAGGGGAGATCACTGCGTAAAGATGGTCAAAAACAGGCGAATTAATTTTCAAGCAAAATAATTCCCGAATGGTCGAAGATTTCTAATATTGTTTTATTGTATTTTCTGATCGAAATTAAGTAAATACAAAGCGGACATTCAATCTCTGACACAGAAGTTCACAACAAACCTAACAACAAGTAGTTCTCAAAACAGCTTAAAACTAGCGATTTAAAAGAAAGAAATATTTTTATTTTGTTACAAGTATCCAACAAATAACAACGCATTCAAAGTTTAAAAATAGCGTTGGCTAATAGAATTGTCAATAAATGCACAATCACAAATTACGCGGATGAATATGATTTTATCAATGAAAATACTATTTTTAGCGATATCGATTACCGGATACTACACAAACCGAGTAGTGGAATATATAGATTCTACATGTCGGACTGTTTGGGCGAGAAGATTTTCGCTAAATTATTTAATTCAATTTTAAACAACTGGTTTATCCTGAACAAAATACCTTGAAATTAATAAGGATAACAAACCCGAAATGCAATGGAAGTTCTAAATCTAGAATGACTTGATGTTATTCAGAAATTATTTGTATAACTTCTCCGTGGTGCAGGGGTAACGCGCTCGCTTCAGAGTGAGAGGTCTGGAGTTCAAATCCAAGTCGAGGAAACATTTTTTTTAAATTCTTTTTTAAGTGTCTTTGTTAAGGAAGTAGCCATGATATGCAAGGATAAAGTGTGACAGTCGTAAAAAAATGAACATAAATGATTTTTTGATGCATCTCTAGTTATGCAGAATTCCGTATGTATCAAACTCTGGTGCCTTGCAAAATGAATTATAATACATAAAAATAAACTTATACAGGAAAATGCATACAGATATACAGTACGATTAAGATTGCAAAGATCAGAAAATACCACAGAACTTGCATCCCTTTGATTCTTTATAAATATACATGCTTATAGTAAGCTCCAGGATTATTTACATCTGTGTTAAACAACAGTTAAAGTCGTTAAAAGCCCTAATTTAGAATAATATGGTTTTCTTCAGGTCGTTCACATATAAATTCACCGTGGCTGAAGGGTTTTCGCGCTCGCCTATGAAGCGAGAGGCCTGGAGTTCAAATCCCAGTAAAGGCAACTCATTTTTTTTTTCAAATTGTTTAAGTCAAATAAACATTGGATTGCATATCAGTGTTGCAATAAGTCTTATAGCCAATTTACTACAATTAAAACGCTGGAAAGCATTGGTGGCACTATACATATAATCTCACAACCTGCACCTTTCTTACATTCTGAGACCCAAACAAATTCAGCGCCTTCTGTGCTTTGATTTTTAAGTGGGTATGAGAGCAACATACTGCATTATGCTGTGTAGTAAATATCTTAATGTATAAATGAGGAGAAAATATTTCAGCAGAAAAGCACATCCAATTAGCAACATTTAAATCACATTTAAATTGCTTTGTTAAAGCATTCATAACAATCAATCAAGTAGTGCAGTGATCTTGGTTTGATTAAATTATTACTCTTTCATCAATAGAAATTGTAACAATGGATAGTATATATCAATTAGAATTATCAACTTATACAATCAATGAAACAATTATTGGCTTCATACTAATCAATTTAAAACTTTTAAAGAAATTGCCTAATCAAATATGTGTTATGCGAATGTAGGTCAAAACCCCACCAGTTAAAACCCCACCACTCAAAATTTTATAGAGTGGACAAAACCCCACCACTAAATTTTATAGAGTGGACAAAACCCCACCACTTCAGTTTTATAGAGTGGACAAAACTTTCTTGTAAACATGTTAAAAAACTAACAATTGTGCATCAGCAAAACTCAAAAGAATGTGTGAACAACTCATCAATAAGGAGAAGACCGTACCCGAGTTTCTATAGGCTATCAGCCACAGTATCCACTTAAACTAAGTACAATGAAGTACAATGAACGAAAATTGACTGAACTGAATAAATTAAAAAATGTGCTATAAAAATGTGCTATTTTTTAATCATTAATTGATGAAAATGTGCTTCATTCTTGATTATTAAGTAGTTTATTTTCTATATAAATAAATTGAAGAAATGAATTTGAAGAAACTAAAAATAATGGATAATTCAAGGTCATAAATGTGGCACAGTCTCAAATAAATGACTGCTCTTTGATGTTGATTTAACAGTTTGTAAATTATTTGTATAATCTCTTAAAATTGAAATTAAAAAAATAAAATGTGAAGATGTGTACTGTATATTATATATATTTTAATTCATCAAATCTTGCCCAATAATTGGTAAGTGGTGGGGTTTTGTCCACTCTGTAAAATTTAGTGGTGGGGTTTTGTCCACTCTATAAAATTTAGTGGTGGGGTTTTGTCCACTCTATAAAATTTTGAGTGGTGGGGTTTTAACTGGTGGGGTTTTGTCCGTCTTCCGTGTTATGCAGTTGATAATTTACCATAATTTTAATGAAAACTTCTAAACTAAATAAAGGTAACTATTGCTACATAATTATAAATAAAAAAACAAAAGTTCATTATTCATCAATTTTTAGGGAGTATAATATAAATTATTCATCAATTTTTATGGAGCATAATAATACATTAGAAACCTATGAAACAAGGGGATTTTTCCCGGGTAGTAAAGGGGATTTTGTCCAGCCTTGCAAAAAAATGAAGGGGATTATGTCCACCCATGAAGGGGATTTTGTCCGGGTAGGTGAAGGGGATTTTGTCCGAAGGGGATTATGTCTGACATTCCCTTTTAAACACATAAAAAACACAACTTTAATACACTATATGTAAATTTGATTGACCATGGGGGGGGGGCTTTTGTCCTACCTTACTTTTTTATGGGGGGCTTTTGTCCTATGTGTTAATTTCATGGGGGTGAAGGGGTGGGGGCTTTTGTTCACATTGTCATTTTTAGACGGGGTAGGGGCTTTCGTCCGGGGCGTGCTTTTGTCCGTATCCCTTTCACAAAATGCTCATGAAGTAATGTGTTAAAGAGCTTTTTTTTCAGTGGAAATAATTATTTCAGCGAATGTACCTTTTTTAATTTATTTTATTTTATTTTTTTTTGCCACTGGGAATGTTCGGTACCATTGCCCAATTGGAGCCTCTGTAAAAAAAAATTTCATTGTTATATAACAGACCTGTGCGCAAAAAAAAACAACTGTTATATATCATTCGAGATTTTTTCCTATCTGAAGCAATGAAAAAATTGTACTGTTATATATCAATACAGTTTTCAAATGCTCATTGATAATGGGTAAGTAAGAACAAATGAAAAGTTCCAAACCATGCGATAACATCTTTAATGACCCAGTGACATCTGACCAATTTAAAAGCAGCCGATAAATATCATTTTATAGCAGATTTTATGGAAACCCATGGCTGTCTGATATTGTTCTTTTTCAATTTATGTAACCATTTGGATAATATATGAGTTCACTTCGACTATATATGAATTGAAAACACCTTCTTATTTAACCGGAATCCATTATATTAATCCACAGTAACAATATATGAAACCATACTGTCAGTGTATGAAACCGAGTTAGCAATATATAAGTTGTTTTTCTCAATATATGATTCCAATTCTTCAATATATGTTACCAAAGTAGCCATGTATGGAACCAGATGTCCTGATATGAAACCGAATTATCAATATGTTAATTCATTTTTACAAAATATGAAACCATTTTATCAATGTATGGAACCAAAGTAGCAATATATGAGTTGGTTATACAAATTATTCAATATATGGAACCAAAGTAGCAATGTATGAAACCAGGTGTCCTTCTATGAAACCAAATTATCAATATAGTAAATCATTTTTAAAATATATGAAACCATTTTATCAATGTATGGAACCAAAGTAGCAATATATGAGTTGGTTATTACAATATATGATTCCAATAATTCAATATGTGGAACCAAAGTAACAACGTATGGAACAAGGTGTTCTTATATGAAACCAAATTATCAATATATTTATTCATTTTTATAATATATGAAACCATTTTATCAATGTATGGAACCAAAGTATCAATGTATGAGTTGGTTATTACAATATATGATACAAATTATTCAATATATGGAACCAAAGTAACAATATATGGAACGAGGTGTCCTTATATGAAACCGAATTATCAATATATTAATTCATTTTTACAATATATGAAACCATTTTATCAATGTATGGAGCCAAAGTATCAATATATAAGTTAATTGTCACATTATATGATACCAGATATTCAATATGCCCTTATATGAAACCGAATTATCATTATATTAAGTCTTTTTTACAACATATGGAACCATTTTATTAATGTATCGAACCAAAGTAGCAGCTAGTATATAAGTTGATGTTACATTCTATGATAGCAATTGTCATTATATGGAACCAAAATAGCCTATTTTCAAGTCAACAAGTCAAAGACCGAGGTCACTGGGTTACAATGCATAAACTTTTTCATGAAATCAATTATTATTTGACAAGTTATTTTTTAACTTTGTCAGTAGATTAACCTTGATGTGTCCTTCTGGCACTGCCTATTTTTGATCAAAGGTAAAGGTCGAGATGAACTTATTTTTTAAACATGTTTTTTTTAATGGTCAGTACGACTCAATAGCTTAAATTATGACATACAACTCCTACATATATAACGATAAGTTTTGCCTGCCCAGCCCATTTTAAGTGAATGTGACGTTAATTTCAAATATTTTTTCCTTATAGTATGCAGTCAGTATGCAGTAAGTGAAGCACGATGTTCTTTAAACAAGGACTGTAATACCGGTGCAAGGATAGAATACAGCCTGTAAAAAAGTCCCGTCAATATAATGACATTTTGGTTCAATATATTGCTACTTTGGTATCATATATTGAAGAACTGGTATCATATAATGTGAAAATCAACTTTTATATTGCTACTTCGGTTACATATATTGATAAACTGGTTTCATATATTGTAAAATTGATTTAATATATTGATAATTCGGTTTCATATAATAGCATCTGGTTCCATTCATGACTTACTTGGATCCATATATTGAAGATCTGGTATCATATAAAATTACTACTTAAATGGTAAACGATTTATGTTGAAATATTCATAAAAGATGTACAGTATTTGTATGATACATGTATTACTAGTAATATCGACTTATAACAAATAAACCGGTTATATTATATGAAACTACCGAATTCCATCATTGATGCCTCAATGTTGTTGTTTTTTTGGACACGGCTTGATATGCACTTGTGTACAGTTAGACATCATCATAAATGTAAAAATATAATGAAGTTAAGTATGTTATATATTGATCCATATATTCAAGATATAAATATTTCGTAATCGTAGTGCGTTTAAAATAGTTTGATTTTTAAATTGCTAAATTTAATTAATTAATTAATCACTTGACATGTAGCAGTTTGCTTTAAACCGAGGGGAACAAGAAACAAATAACAAAAAAAATAGAAAAAGAAATGGGAAGAGCAAAGTATTTTCAAACGATCATACAAAAGACAGACAAAAGAAAAAGAAAAAAAAATAACATCATCACTATGTCATGTATGAGCGTCGGTTTCGAACCTGTGAGTGCATTTCATAAGAGGTTACAGTGACCCTGATTTACCAATTTAACCACTACGATGATACACATTTTTATTAGAAATTATACTATAATAGTCGTTGACACTTTCAATCTCCGATGATATGCAGACTTACCCTTTAATGGACTTTCCCAAGTACCGTTAGAACCAAATTATCATCTCGGGATAATAGGTAAAACAGCTTTTTTGAAGAAGAGTAATAATATCTGTCATATTTTGCGGTACGGATCGGAATATCCGTCCCGAGGTGATCCGCCCATTGGGCGGTAACGAGGCTTGCCGAGTTACCGCCCATGGGCGGGTGACCGAGGGACGGATATTCTGATCCGAACCGCAAACATATGTCAGATATTTTTCTTGCATATTCTACCATATTCCATTATATTTTAAATTCTTTATCTTTATTTTCAATGAAAATTTATATCATTACAACCGTAACTACTTTCATTCAACAGCGTATGAATTACAAAATCATTCATAACGGTAAAATGACGTCATCTTTATCGTGCCATTGTACAGCACGCGACTCATCTGGAACCCCCCATGCCAGATGAAATTTCCGGCATGGGTAAAACTAACGGAAACGCCAGTCTGATATGCAAGAAAATATAATACAAGATAAGAAGTACCATTTAAAACAACTTTATGGCAAATTTGGTAAAGTTGTTGGTAAACGATACGACTTAAAATTTTACCACGAGTTCGAGCCTAAGAAATTGTCTAACATTTTTCTTTCCTTATTTTATCAATTTTATGATATATGCAAATGAATTGGGATATCAAGGTAGTTTTGTTACAATATCTAATAATTTTAATATACAGATTATAATATTTTTTTTTCTTGTATACATTGAAAACAAAAGAAAAAGTGAAATGAGAAGTAAATAAAAAAAAAACACAACACAATAAAAATATTCTTTAATACAGAAATAATTTTTGCGAATCGAACATGCCTTGCATTGATATTCAAATAAAAATTTAACTGACAGTCTTACCTACTGCGTTAAGTTGACAGTTGGCAAATTAGTAGTTTTTTTATTTACATACTTGTAAGATGATAAATACAATATGATATCTGTTTTACACCGTTATAGTAGACTTGACCATTATGTTACTAATTAATTATAATTAAAAAATGTTGTTTGAAAATTTTCGTAATATTTGCTGGAAATCACTGACCAGCGAATTGCGTAGCTCATCTACACAAACGTTATCACAGATAGATATCTGACTTTTATTAAATTTGCCATATTTTCAGAATATTTGTTGCCATAGCAGCCAGAATTTTCAACATAGGAAGAAAAGAAAAGGACGTGCATAATCTCCATACTGCCATCTATCCATATATCAAGTTTCATAAAAATATTTTCATTACTTTTTGCGTTATCGCGGGATCCAGTTTTGTGGACGGTACAACCGGTTTCAAACATATTAGAACAGAAAAGGCCCTATATCGGAAATGATATATGGGGTTTATTTAAGAAATAAAAAATGGCCTTTCGGGGAAAATGCAAGCTTACGGACTGGTTGGTCTGGCCCGAAGCGCAGCTGAGGTCCATATACCTTCCGAAGTCTGAACAACTAGTCCCTAAACTTGCATTTTCCACGAAAGGCCATGTTTTATTTGTTCTATTATACAGAATCTAAATCCTTTCATCCCCTTGTTTTGTGCTGTCATTTTTACTATTATTTGCTTTCAAATAATAATTTTACTTGTTCAGTGTGTGAAATATCTCAAACCCTAAACGGATTTTGTGTATGCTCTTCTTTTAATATTCCGATTACCGATGATTTAGGAGTTGTGATTCCATTTTTGTTAATGAAATTTAATATTAATTTAATGTTACTAGGCAAAATAACCCGGACTTTAAGAATTTCAGAAACAGTATAAATAAAATTTTTAACTAAATTAAAGAAAAATCATGACTTTTGATCAACATGTAGTACATTTATGTCTCAGATAAAGAGACAAATCGCCTATCCATTTTGACAGTTATCGTCTGTTTGTGTCGTCGTGAAATTCGCACGTCGTGAAAGCTACGTTTAACCTGCGGTCTGGAGACCGCAGGGTATTGGTACGCGTTTAACTTTTGAGGCATGGAGGAGCACGTGACCTGTTTTCGGTACATGGAGGAGCACGGGATATGTAAACCTTACATGATTGGTTAATTGAACTTTCGAAAACCTGGCTAAATACCGTTTGCCGGTTCGTGACGGATTTACCTCTGGGGAATTAGGCAGAATTACATCTAATTACAACAAAATAACTGTTACGTGATATTTGTAATTTGTTTAAATATTTTACCGTTTAAGGTTGAAAAACTTGAATAATGTGTTTGAAAATTATCAATGTTTCTTTAATATAAACAATTTATTGTCTGTAAAATTTGAGATACATACTAATTGAAATATTCGATCATAGTGGCATATGCCATAATAAATAGAGATATTTTCTGCGTAAACTTGTGTGTTTACTTATTTTTTTGTTCGGAATTATTCATAAAATGGTAGGCCTATTGAATCATTTTCTTAAAAAGAAAATAATTGTTTAATGTTCGACCTTCTCCGGTCATCAACGGTCACCAGTTTCCAATGACCTTCTTCTATATTGATCGACTATATGTTGTCCCCCAAACAATGTTGAAAATAGTTAAATGAAATATCTTATATCATTTAAAATGTTCCCCGCAGGAAACCATTTTACTTGTAAGAATTATGGACCGCCCCCGGTCTGTATGCGGTTTTTGGACCGGATGACGTCATATTGAATATAGAAGACCGTATGCAAATGAGGTATAATATAATTTATTATCTCTCAATAATAGACTCAAAAGAAAATAGAGACTGCAAGTGTCAACTATATATATTTGCTTTGGAATATTGCTCTTGAGGGATCTCCACGATGTCCCATTACAGCCATCACGACACACATATAACGCGAAACAGCGTTAAAACGAATTTATGATGGTTAAAAGTCGAACAAATAAAAGAAGAAAAAAAAGATAAAAAAAAAAACAACAACAAAAACAAATGAAACCACGATGTTGAAAACTCTGCATAATATCGTATCATCGTCATCGTACTTTCGACCTCTCGCCATAGTAGTTCCGTTGTTTCGTGACCTGGTAGCCTTTGTTCATTTAGTGTTTAGTTTCTTGCTCAAGAAATAACGGCTTGCCCCTGTCTTGGTTTGTGCCCACACGGTGAGCGATACATAGTTGACTATTTCGACGCGCTAACCACTCGCCATAACAATACTTTATTTATTATATACATGCATAATTTAGTATTATAACATAATGATATGGTTATAAAGATATTTATTTCGTGTACACGTTATGTTTTTATATTTATTTTCAAAAGATTTTAAAGAATAATATGACCGTTATAAAATAAGATTATATTCCAAATATTGCACCATTGTAACAAAATGTATTTTTTTACCATAATTTATGCGGTGTTGAGGTATAACAATTATGCGATGCAGATGGAAAATGGGAGCAAAACCTTACAAAGCAAAGGTACTGTACATTTATTCTGGGAATATCCATATATACAACACCATAAGAATGAAGTGTTAAAGTACAGCAATAACAAAACGATATATTGACAAACATGTGATTCATGATAATAATGTAAACAACTACATACTTTTACAAGCAACATACAACATATACAAATGTTAAAACAAATCAATGTTTAAAAATTACAAGTTAACGTTTTGAACTTAAACAAAAAAATAGCGTTAAAATGACAACATGGAAACATTCAATACATTTTTCACCCGAATAACTTGTGCTAGCAATCAGAATCCCAACCATTCAACTTTTCAGTTTCATCCAATAACAAGGAGGTAATCATTTAGGGTATGACCATAGCCCCATCTGTAATCATGAGTTATTGTTAATAAATGTGTAAGCAAAAGTTATTTTGTAAAGTCAGTAAAGGATGACTTATACTCATGGATTGAACGGAGATAATAAATTGGATGGGACCAGAAAAAAATGTTTTAAAACTTCATAAAGGACAATTCATATTTGTTACAGAAATTGTACACCATATATTAGCCTGCGATCCAGTCTGTCACTCTTATGTCCTGTTCGGCTGATCGATATTATCAAAAACACGAACAAGTATGAAATAACGCGTATGTGTTTTATTGTTAAAAAATCATTTTTGGCCGCCAGGCCGCCGGGCCGCTGGGCCGCCAACTTCACAAAAATGACAAACTTAAAAAAATCTCTGAAAGTGATTTTTTCTTTAGATATATCGTTTAAATAACAATAATTATCTTTAAAACTTCATTAAATGCCGTTTTATTGTTAAAAAAACATTTTTACAACATTAAAATTTTTGGCTGCTAGGCCGCCAGGCCGCTAGGCCGCCAACTTCACAAAAATGACAAAATTAAAAAAATCTCTGAAAGTGATTTTTTCTTTAGATATATCGTTTAAATAACAATAATTATCTTTAAAACTTCATTAAATGCCGTTTTATTGTTAAAAAAACATTTTTACAACATTAAAATTTTTGGCTGCTAGGCCGCCAGGCCGCTAGGCCGCCAACTTCACAAAAATGACAAAATTAAAAAAATCTCTGAAAGTGATTTTTTCTTTAGATATATCGTTTAAATAACAATAATTATCTTTAAAACTTCATTAAATGCCGTTTTATTGTTAAAAAAACATTTTTACAACATTAAAATTTTTGGCTGCTAGGCCGCCAGGCCGCTAGGCCGCCAACTTCACAAAAATGACAAAATTAAAAAAATCTCTGAAAGTGATTTTTTCTTTAGATATATCGTTTAAATAACAATAATTATCTTTAAAACTTCATTAAATGCCGTTTTATTGTTAAAAAAACATTTTTACAACATTAAAATTTTTGGCTGCTAGGCCGCCAGGCCGCTAGGCCGCCAACTTCACAAAAAATGACAAACTTAAAAAAATCTCTGAAAGTGATTTTTTCTTTAGATATATCGTTTAAATAACAATAATTATCTTTAAAACTTCATTAAATGCCGTTTTATTGTTAAAAAAACATTTTTACAACATTAAAATTTTTGGCTGCTAGGCCGCCAGGCCGCTAGGCCGCCAACTTCACAAAAATGACAAAATTAAAAAAATCTCTGAAAGTGATTTTTTCTTTAGATATATCGTTTAAATAACAATAATTATCTTTAAAACTTCATTAAATGCCGTTTTATTGTTAAAAAAACATTTTTACAACATTAAAATTTTTGGCTGCTAGGCCGCCAGGCCGCTAGGCCGCCAACTTCACAAAAATGACAAAATTAAAAAAATCTCTGAAAGTGATTTTTTCTTTAGATATATCGTTTAAATAACAATAATTATCTTTAAAACTTCATTAAATGCCGTTTTATTGTTAAAAAAACATTTTTACAACATAAAAATTTTGGGCCGCTAGGCCGCCAACTTCACAAAAACGACAAAATTAAAAAAATCTCTGAAAGTGATTTTTTCTTTAGATATATCGTTTAAATAACAATAATTATCTTTAAAACTTCATTAAATGCCGTTTTATTGTTAAAAAAAACATTTTTACAACATTAAAAATTTTGGCTGCTAGGCCGCCAGGCCGCTAGGCCGCCAACTTCACAAAAATGACAAAATTAAAAAAATCTCTGAAAGTGATTTTTTCTTTAGATATATCGTTTAAATAACAATAATTATCTTTAAAACTTCATTAAATGCCGTTTTATTGTTAAAAAAACATTTTTACAACATTAAAAATTTTGGCTGCTAGGCCGCCAGGCCGCTAGGCCGCCAACTTCACAAAAACGACAAAATTAAAAAAATCTCTGAAAGTGATTTTTTCTTTAGATATGTCGTTTAAAATAACAATAATTATCTTTAAAACTTCATTAAATGCCGTTTTATTGTTAAAAAAACATTTTTACAACATAAAATTTTTGGGCCGCTAGGCCGCTAGGCCGCTGGCCGCCAACTTCACAAAAATGACAAAATTAAAAAAATTTCTGAAAGTGATTTTTTCTTTAGATATATCGTTTAAATAACAATAATTATCTTTTAAACTTCATTAAATGCCGTTTTATTGTTAAAAAAACATTTTTACAACATAAAAATTTTGGGCCGCTAGGCCGCTAGGCCGCTGGGCCGCCAACTTCACAAAAATGACAAAATTAAAATAATTTCTGAAAGTGATTTTTTCTTTAGATATATCGTTTAAATAACAATAATTATCTTTAAAACTTCATTAAATGCCGTTTTATTGTTAAAAAAAACATTTTTACAACATAAAAATTTTGGGCCGCTAGGCCGCTGGGCCGCCAACTTCGCTAGGCCGCTGGGCCGCCAACTTCACAAAAATGACAAAATTAAAATAATTTCTGAAAGTGATTTTTTCTTTAGATATATCGTTTAAATAACAATAATTATCTTTAAAACTTCATTAAATGCCGTTTTATTGTTAAAAAAACATTTTTACAACATTAAAATTTTGGGCCGCTAGGCCGCTAGGCCGCTGGGCCGCCAACTTCACAAAAATGACAAAATTAAAATAATTTCTGAAAGTGATTTTTTCTTTAGATATATCGTTTAAATAACAATAATTATCTTTAAAACTTCATTAAATGCCGTTTTATTGTTAAAAAAACATTTTTACAACATTAAAATTTTTGCCGCTAGGCCGCCAGGCCGCTAGGCCAGCGCTAGGCCGCAACTTCACGCCGCTAGGCCGCCAGGCCGCTGGGCCGCCAACTTCACGCCGCTGGGCCGCCAGGCCGCTAGGCCGCCAACTTCACGCCGCCAGGCCGCTAGGCCGCCAACTTCACGCCGCCAGGCCGCTAGGCATCTGCTAGGCCGCCAACTTCACGCCGCCAGGCCGCCAGGCCGCTAGGCCGCCTCAACTTCACACATCTGATAAACACAGTACAGAATATTGTAAATAGACATTTTTTATAAAGGTTACACAAAGGTTTTGAAATTCAATTCAATGACAGGCGCATAAAATGATTCAAAACAAGACATTTGCATTTATGAACCTTGGCATAAACATGTATATTTAAAAGTTAGTATATCTAAATCACCATTGAATGTTAACTTGATCATCAATATATCCAAATGATATAATTATGCTTGAAGAGCTGTATAACTTCATGTTTTAATTATAAGTTATTTGACAAAATCTTTTGTATCCGGTCATATAGAAAAATATTATGTGAAATATGGCAAAACAAACAATACAATATTAACAATAATATAGTAAAATGATATGATATAAATACAAGACGCAAGAAATAAAATTGAATTTTGCTGATTAATAATGTAAGGACTTAACAATAACGTGTTTACAACATTAATTTCGAAGAAGACTGTTCATCGGCTTCTTTAATACTAATAACACAATCGTAAAGGTTATAAACGTTTCCTAGATATGTGAGAATATTTGAGTATATTTTTCGCAAGTCCATCATATTGTGCGATTTTGAAAGGTTTGCAGAAACTCCCTTCGTATGTTTTATAACTTGGATAATTTTAACGATGTTTAATATGTTCCATAGTAGTATATAATATAATCAAGACAATTTAACCCATTGAATAACTGTTGTATGTTTTAAAATAAATGTTTTATAAAGTAACCACAACAGTCTGAAGCTGTAAAGTTCTTTTGAGAAATGAAATTCTAGTTTAAAAAGAGCATTTTTAGAAATCAAAATTGCTAGAAGAGTCCAAGTGAAGAAAATTTAAAGACGGTGTTTTGTTTATTTTAAGATACAGAAAGAGATTTTACAATTCTCCATTATGTTTCAGAAAACAACACATTAGTCAACAAATCATTTATAAAAAGACTATTTTGTTTGATTTAAGTCCATAAGGTGCAAGCAAAACAGACCCCGAGTCAAGAATGATTCTAAAAGCAAATAGAAGCGTCAAATAATTCTCGTCTTAGGTAAAACCAGACTACTGTTCGTCCATTATATTATATATATATACACCTTAAAAAAGTAATACCGTATTTCAGTACATTCTACAGGGCGAGCATCTGTTAGTAGAAACGCTACTTTCACACACTCACGTTGTCAGAAGTAATTTACCGCGTAGTCAGATTTATTACTGGAAACAAATTGTGTATGATAAAGCCAGATCTCACAGATTCATGCTCAAATAGATATATGACTTATAATATAAATCCATCTGAAAAAAGTACAAATGTAAAATAGAAGTCAAAAATGTTCATAAGCAGAATTTCGAGTTTAAGGAAAAGAAGGCCTGTAAATTATATTCAAAGTGTTCAGTGTCATACTTAACATCAAACCACGAATTATGTTTGAATATTGTTAATAACTATGAGATACATTGTGGCGCTGCTAAATGCCGCACTTGCCGCTAAATGTCGCATCATTGCTGCTTAATATCACAACCACCGCTAAATGTCACAAAAATCATGGTAAGGTTAAATGTCGCACGATTTTCCCTTGCCGTTTAATGTCGCAACACGATCGTTTAATGTCGTAAGATGTGTATTCATACTAAAATTTAGTAAGCTGGTGGTATTCAATTACGATTAACATTGAGTAACTGTTTGTATATATTTAGTAACTTTGAAACATAAAGGAATGTCCCGATCCATCTGTCGACTCAGGACGAAAATGGTTTAAATTGGATTGGTTTACAATGGGCAAATTTTCAAAAAACATTTCAGTACAGTACGTGCACGCGCACTGTGACACGCGGCGTCTGATAAACAAGCGAGCTTGATTTTCTATAAGAATGGTTAGCCACTTTTCATCATAGGCAGTCTACAACGGTAGCATTTTCATTTCGATCAGGCTAGTTTGGACGTCTGTAACATTTTCCAGAAAAGACACACGAGGTTGATATTTTGCAAAAGAGATGGTCCGTCAATGAAATTCGTAAAACTGTAATCTGATTGTGGCAAAATAAATATAGCATATGATAAAACCGCAGGTAAATATGCTTATAGGTGAAAGGCCGACACAAAATAATTATAAACATTCGGTCTAGAATAAACATCTCGGTGTGTTAGATCCATCTCATATAGTCCGAATACACGACATCTGGGCTGCTGAATGAAAAACCGTATACAAATGTGTTTTAATACAGAGGGGCTCTTTGGCATAATTATGATCATCAATTTATAATACCGACTCAGATGAGTTCAATTTCAACAAATTATTTTGTACATCACAGCAAATCCTTACCTATCTGATAAATAGCCAGCCCCCAAATCACTTATATGACGTTAATATTGACATTACACCAGTTGTGTAACATGAATTTAGATATTGCGACATTTAACATTAGTATTATGACATTTAAAGGTAAGGGAAAATATTGCGACAATTTACGTCATAATTGCGACATTTAACGGCAAAATATTTTGAGACATTTAGCGGCGGTTGCGATATTAAGCGGCAATAGCGCGACATTTAGCAATAAGTGCAACATTTAGCGCCGTTGCGACATGTAACGGCGTCACTTACATCTATATAAATATATAGCAGATAATATTTAAAATGTTTTACAACAGACTAGTATCATTCCTTCTGTAAATGTCCATACTTTATCATATAAACTGCGAATGGCTGAATTTCGAGTCAAAATCATGGTTCGAAAACCATTTTCAGGAAATTTTGAACTTCCATCTTAGACTTGGAAACTATTACTGTAGCTCAAAATCTAGCTGTATATTATTATAACTATTTAAATTTCAGCTAGCACGAACTGAAAAGTTTCAACTGAAAATTAACCGATCTTCATACCGGTACCGATTCTACAGGGTTCTTTTTAGAATATAATGAAATTCACATTTTTAAACTTATGTTTAAAATAACATAGGTTGCCCATTTATATTCCCCGTAATTGGTGCAGTGGGAGAGCCATCCCCTACTGTACCTTACATTATTATTTCATGGCATATATCATCAAACACTACTGTACCTTACATAATTATTTCATGGCATATATCATCAAACACTACTGTACCTTACATAATTATTTCATGGCATATATCATCAAACACTACTGTACCTTACATTAATATTTCATGGCATATATCATCAAACACTACTGTACCTTACATAATTATTTCATGGCATATATCATCAAACACTACTGTACCTTACATAATTATTTCATGGCATATATCATCAAACACTACTGTACCTTACATAATTATTCCATGGCATATATCATCAAACACTACTGTACCTTACATAATTATTTCATGGCATATATCATCAAACACTACTGTACCTTACATAATTATTTCATGGCATATATCATCAAACACTACTGTACCTTACATAATTATTTCATGGCATATATCATCAAACACTACTGTACCTTACATAATTATTTCATGGCATATATCATCAAACACTACTGTACCTTACATAATTATTTCATGGCATATATAATCAAACACTACTGTACCTTACATAATTATTTCATGGCATATATCATCAAACACTACTGTACCTTACATAATTATTCCATGGCATATATCATCAAACACTACTGTACCTTACATAATTATTTCATGGCATATATCATCAAACACTACTGTACCTTACATAATTATTTCATGGCATTGTAACACCGCACTTTGGGGTCAAACGCACTTTGGGGTCCGACCCCAAAGTGCGTTAAACTTCGCACCGCACTTTGGGGTCAAACGCACTTTGGGGTCAAAATCGAAAAATTGACCCCAAAGTGCGTTAATATGCTACATATCAACGCACTTTGGGTTCCAGAGGTCTAAAGGTGTAATCTGAGTTCTGCTTAAATACTGAATACTGACTTATTTTCGATCTGCGACATTGAAATATTTGAGGTGGAGTTCAAGATGGCGGTCAATACTTTGATGATGCTTAAGTGATAAAAGTTTCATAAATTTTACCACTTGAAATATCCAAAAATTGTGTTCATATAACAAAATAACGGTGGCATAAAAGTGACATTTGCATTTTTTTTATTTAAGTTTTGCATACATATTTTTATTCAAGTTTTGCATATATATATATTTTTTGAGTTTTGCATTCATATTTTATTGTAGTTTTTCGTACATATTTTATTTTTGTTTTTCTCACATATTTTAGCCAATCAAAACAACCTTCAAATCTCATAACAGCCCATAGTTGAGTATAAAAATAGCACAGTGGTTTGGTCACATTTCGGCCCATTTTTGGAATCGGTCCAGTCGTTTTTGGCCGCGCAAGTCTGGTTTCGGCCGACCTTTTTCGGCCCATTTTTTAAATCATATAAATAAGTAGTAGTCTGTACAGGCAGTACTCAAAATATCAACTTTTTAGGTAGTCGCACATTAAGAGCGGAGCTTCAGAATAATGTAAAATTCTCACTGGTGGTATAGAGGGCAGTGTGGGGTATCGATCCCCCCGAGGGTTAAAAATAACATTTTAAAGGCCCATTATGCTTTTATTTATTTTTCTTAAAAGCTTTTTTATTTTGATGTTCTTTTATATTATCAAAAAATACACATTGGCCAATTACCTGAACCATCCTTTTCATCTGTTGCTTTTTGACAATGATGAGTACAGTTATAGTGAATAAGTATTTTATATGGCAGTCAAATACTACATTGTTTTGACAACTTTTATTACAAATAATTTCACATTTATCGCTACTTTATTCGGGTAACAAACATCTAACATTTCTCTGATACCATTATTTTAACATTATAAAATTCATGTTTGCTCTTTCTAAAGATTATCCATTGAAAAAGCCTCTGGCGAACGGTTGTTACGGAGCTTACAAAAACCCTTAAGTTTGTTGATAAGCTTAATAATATATTTGTAAAAATCACTATTTATAGTCTGATCTAAAAACTTGATATTTCACCAGAACCTTGCAATAGAGTATATTTATAGTTCTTTGGAAAAAAAATATTAACTGCATTTTATTTCATTCCCAACATATTTAAAGTGGGGCTCAACATTGCACCAAAAGTTATCAAGTAAATGACTGACAGAACGGGATATTTTTCGCAGCATCTTTTAACTTTAGGAATACACAATTTCTGTACTAGAGTTTTTTGAACGGTGGCATAAAAGTGACATTTGCAACTTTTTTTTGCTTTTGATTTTCGAACACTTCGCCATCGGTACATTACAGTACCCCATTTGCAAACCCCATTTGCAAATACCAACATTTTCATTTTTGGAGGTATCAAAATGATAACAATACTTTTTAGTATATATATACATGTACATTTATATACATGTATATATATTTTTTTTCTAAATCAATGGAATATAAGGACCTATTTAGATGTTTTATTGTGCATTATTGTAATACACCAGTCATTTGTAACCACCTCCCTTGCCCCGGGGGAGTGCAGGTTAAAATAGAATCGTGTTTTGGTGTCTGCACTGTTCCGGGGCATAAGGCAGGAATGTTATTATCTGAATATCCCCGTAGAGCGAAGATTTTACCAGTGGTCGGCTTGGTTTAAAGTCAATCCCCCCGCTATTCTCAGGGGGTTGGGTTGAGTGGTGCATATTCATGGAATAATAACTGATCACCAATCAACAGCCCTTTCCATATAGACACTTATATGATAATATATAATAATAAAAAAAAACCAATAATTACACATGTATATAAAATACATATTAAAGCCGCATCTATACCTTGTCAAGTTTCTTATGTGTCACAGTTAGCTAAATAAATGGGTATTTTAACATATTATCATGCAAATTTTTTACTGAAATGTCTTACTAAGATTACCCAAAATTTATACCTTTGTCTATGCTAAGACTATCATATTTCTGTAAAATGTGTAAATAACAAACGGGAAAATGATGCATTTAGCTTAAAACAATGGAGTTAATGAAGGGTGTACATTCTTTTAAAATAAATGGAAAAGTTGAGAAAAACATATTTTAAGCTTAATAATTGATACAAATTCTTTATTTGGTGATTTATTTAGTGAAAGTTCTTAACTTACTAATCAAGACCATTTAAATCCCTATTGATTCAGAGCACATGTTTTGTGTCTATTTAAGGTGACAACGGAGTCAATTATCACTGAAAATACCTAAAATGAGATTTTTTGCTTAGTATATTTATCAACCTTTTCTGAACACATTCGTGATTTAATTTTGGAAGCAGTTAGTCCAAAAAATGTGTTTTTAAACGTTTTAAAACGGTACCTGTACTATTTTTATCTGCTATCGCGTAACCTGTCAATTATCGATAACGCTCCGCCCCCTGTTGAGGCATCAATGAGGGAAATCGGTAGTTCCATATATGCGTGAATTACCGGTCCATACTGGTCCATACTACTCGTAATTCATGTATCGTACAAATACCGTACATCTTTTATGAATATCGTCTACCTTTTATTTAGCCTTTTTTATAAAATAAGAAATTGTCGGCCAATGTACGTAACATAATGTATGAAACATAAATAATTAAGCATAGCGACAAATCGCACGACCACGGGGTTGATTAAAAATATAGTTGCTAAAATATCCATAATGTGTGAAAATAATTTGTCTGTCCCGTTAATCTGATAGATATTACATTGAGTTTATGGACTTTTGTACGGATTCAAGGGCTTGCTTTACATTCAACCTCGTTTTCTAACAATGTCAAGTAAAACAACAACAAAAACCAAAAACAGACAACATTTTTTATGTGAACGCCTATATGACTTGTGGTAAGGTCTCTCTGACAAATTTCTAAACCATTTTAGGTTGTCTAAGGATGATTATTTCTCTATGAATCAATAAAAAAAGATAATAAAATAAATTATCAGTGAATGCTTTGAATAAATTGTTCGCTAGTAAATCGAACACAGTACTGATAAACCTGGGAGAAAGTTTGGAATTTATTGTATATCCCAGTAGAAACTGGATCTCTATGCCGTGCATAGATGATTTTCATGATAATAGAAGTCAAGAAGGTCAGATCAAAATGATCGAGTGATACCTTTTATTTCTATTAAAATATGTGAAACATTTATATCAATTTGGAGGAAAAAATATATAAAATCCCGTTCTTATTTGTACATCTACCACGGACTTTAAAAGACTGTCAGAAGCTCAGTTTTTTTGTTATTTTAATTTATATTTTAACGGAATTTCATACACGAGTACACAGATAGAGTGACACTGGTATAATATAATAATAATGCTGATGATAATAATAATAAACTTCAAATGTGAAACAATTTAAATACCCCGCTAGCGGTGCACAAATACGTCCTATTTCCCCCCACCGAGTGCCTCAAATTTTACCGAAAGTCACGTGACATGTGCAACCGATACCAGACTGACGGTAAATCACGTAAAGATTTGAAGAAATTTCTGTTATAAACTGATATTAATCAGCAACTTTTTAATTGGTCAGATGTCACTGGATCATAAAATGTTGTTAGAGTATGTTACCGCAACTTGTGACCCTCTCTGGTGCGATATTTGTGTATTATGTAATTATTTAGCGTGAAACGTAGGGGTCCGAGAGAGAACAGCCGATTTATGACACTTCGTTTGATGCGGGTCGGACTAACTTTGAATCGGCATAACTTTTTTAATAATCAAGCAATTAACATGCGGTTTAAAGCACATGAAAGGGAATTCATTTACGGAGGGAACCGTGTCAGGGATTTTTGTTTGCTTAATCAGCGACTTAATTATCTTTAATTACGTAATATGTATGGTGAAAAAAGTCGCATAAAATGTTTGACGTTACGTAATATTTTTTTGAGAAAAGATAGAAAAAATTTGAGACACGGTTCCCCAGATATTATAAGTATGTTTATTTTCCAAAAGTTTGATGACAAAAAAATAAAAAATGACTTTGATATGACGATTTAAAATTTTAGGATTTTTATTAAAAGTCAATCATTTACAAATGCATTTTTTTCAAATATGTTATTTTTTATGATGATCAACGACATTTAATGCACAAAGATTAAATAAATAACAATTATTACTAAAATAAGTTGGTTTAAATGACATTTATGTGATTACCACGGAAAGTGTCTGTTGTCACCTTAATACCTTGATTTTTGTTTACCATTGTTTACCATATTTAAAACATAATGAACATAAATTTTCTCCGACCCCAAAGTGCGGTCGTTTGCCTGATGTAAAAAAATGCATATGTACCTGTTTAACGCACTTTGGGGTCGAAATTGAACCCCAAAGTGCGTAACGCACTCTGGGGTCGGACCCCAAAGTACGTAACGCACTTTGGGGTTGGACCCCAAAGTGCGTTTGACCCCAAAGTGCGGTGTTACATGGCATATATCATCAAACACTACTGTACCTTACATTATTATTTCATGGCATATATCATCATATAGTTAAACCATATAGTGACATTAAGCTCATTCCTTCAATGTTAAGTTGAGCTTTATTGACTATAAATTTTAAGATTGACGATAATAATGGTGCTTGACAACAGTTGATATAAGAAAGAAGTTTTGGATAAAATATATATCTGCCTAAAATAGAAAGACTGCCCTGAAGGTTATTTCCGATGGATATTTACAAAAATTTCCTTGAGCCATACGAGTTGTTTATTGTTATTGTGGAATATATTGGGGAAAAAACCAAAAAAAAACCCAAAAACCCCTGAAAAACTGAAAGGAATCATGGTTAAATGTAAAATATTTTGTTGTAAAATATAAGCACTCTACAGTATCTAATTTCTGGTATTTATATTTTCACCAATACCAATTATAAAGCAATTAAATTCTAAATTAGCTTAATTCAGCTACTTCATGTCTGTAACTTATCAAATTTAATAGAACAAGAGAAGCGGGATGTTGGTTTTAACATCTTTTAAAAGCAATATAAGTCAAATGAAACTAAACAAAAATGTTCCTCTGTAAAATATGTTCGTAATTAATACACCTTTTCGCCCTAGATATAATAACCTTTATCAAAACACATACCTTAACATCTACACAAATTAAACACCAGGATTTACAGCAAAACAAGTTATTAATAATAATTACTAGATTTTATTCAACAAGCGAATTATTAGATACGAGATACTATGTCGTGGCCACGAGTTACTAAGTCGTGGCCACGAGATAGCTAAGACATGGCCACGAGATACTATGTCGTGGCCACGAGTTACTAAGTCGTGGCAACGAGATAGCTAAGTCGTGGCCACGAGATAAATAACCAATCAGATTACACCATTTATGTGAATTTCCCTAATTAACTAGACATGTGCTATAGTACAAGGATGCCCCTTCTTCACCAGCCTGTAAAAGTGCCATTTATACAACTTATTGACTTGTCAATAATTTTACATTTAGCGTCACTGTGACCCAGATTTTTTACCCAATGACCTCGAAATTATTAGCTGTCATCTACTGATCAGGTGCAATGATCTTTCTGGATTACATTAACCATGGCATTATTTCTAAATTATTCATCAGACAAGGATTTTACCTTATAGGCTATTTACTGTCCATGGGCAATGTCCCTTACAAATAAAATAAACCAGAACTTATTCCTTCTCATGTTATCGTATAAACAAGGTAAATGGGCCGTAGTTCGTGCAAACTGACCAATTCGATCACACACGTCTTGCCCAGCAAAGATCTTTAGTCAAAATTAACGTCTGATGGGCCTTGGAAGGTGACTTTCTAATATGATCTTTAAGACAAGTTCAAAGTGAATATCTTCAGTATTTTCAAAGATTAATGTTGCATGTAAAAGTAAGTTGTTAAGTTTAAAAAATTCATAATATATATATAGTGTATTCTGATTGGTTAATTATCTCGTGGCCACGACTTAGCTATCTCTTGGCCACGACTTAGTAACTCGTGGCTACGACATAGTATCTCGTGGCCACGACTTAGCTATCTCGTGGCCACGACTTAGTAACTCGTGGCTACGACTTAGCTATCTCGTGGCCACGACTTAGCTATCTCGTGGCCACGACTTAGCTGTCTCTTGGCCACGACTTAGAAACTCGTGGCCACGACATAGTAACTCGTGGCCACGACTTAGCTATCTCGTGGCCACGACTTACTAACTCGTGGCCACGACATTGTATCTCGTGGCCACGACTTAGTAACTCGTGGCCACGACATAGTATCTCGTGGCCACGACTTAGCTATCTCGTGGCGACGGTTTAGTAACTCGTGGCCACGACATAGTATCTCGTGGCCACGAGATAAATAAAAACACACACATGTCACCTTTGTGCCACCGTAGATTTATCTATATTGTTAGTTCCAAAAAGCATCATTTATAAAGATATTACCGAATTTAACATTTCATGTAAATAAAGGGAGGTAATTAGAAATTTAGTTTCTATAAAGTCTCAGTCAATTTTTTTTTAATAAGAAATGAATGCATATATTTATGATTACATATAATGTGCACAAATATTTGCAGTACATATTTTACATATTCTTCGATGTTTGAAAATTGTTTTATAAGCATAATTATATACATGTACAAATACAAAATTTCACTTAAGTCTGGTATACAACTAAATTACAACATACAGGATCTTTAACATGTACCATTCAAGACGGTATGTTGAAATTAAACCAAAAAAGTGTCAGAAAAAAGGTTAGATTGAACATCAAAAGTACTCCAAACCGAACAAAGAATTTTCGAACCATAAAGGATATCTGCAAGGTATTTGTTTATGGAACACTTTTTGAGCACCGTTGGCATAAATGCTGCAATATAAATGTATGTGTAAACTACAATACCTCTAAATCAGGAAAAATACTAGAATAATTTGAAGGAAACTACTTCTTGTTTATAATTTAAACTCAAGCACACTTTGTAATGTTTCAAAACCCAACATTTTTGGCTTGCGGCCACAGGCCATTTGTTTTAGAAAAATTGTTCCGGTTAGGTGGTTTCCTGCTTACATTTGTTAGTGCATGATGGAACGGGAAACCAGTCTAGGTTTCCGTTGCAATCGTGACAATTCGGGCGATTCCGTCATACTGCGGAATCAGACGAAGTAATATTACGGAAATCTAAGCTTTTTTTAGTTACTTCGGTTACCCAGTTTGTTAATATAAATAGAATTTTTATTTTTACTTGATTTATCGGTTTAATTGGTACAGCTCAAATTCGTTATTTCTTTCATTATCTGTTTACATCAATATTGACAAATAGGGGTGTTAATTCTTAATATAAAAGCCTATTATTTATCGCCTAAATCTTTTGTCACCTAAATAATTACTCATTTTTAACTGTTCAGCGTAATAGCGTAGTGGTTGAGTGTTGACATCCTCTGTGTGAAGACCCTGGTTCGATTCCTGGAAAAGGCATTTTCTCTTTTCTTAATTTTTATACTTTATAGTTATTTCAACGATCAGATTTATTATTATTTTTATAATTATTTCTTTATCATAAAGAGTTGATTTGGAAGTGGGTTTTTTTTCCAAGAAAAAAAAAAATCATTTTTAAATGGATGGGATGATGGCACAACTGGGCAAGCTTTTTATTTAAAAATTTTTCTAAAATTTATCCAGACATTTTGAAATAAATTAAGTGTATACAAGCCTTCTTGTTAAAAAATACAGACCATAAATCTGTAATACTAGTATATGTATGTAAAAGTTTTATATGTGCTCGATTAGTGTTTTGGATTTCTTTTGTGGGCAGGGCTGTTCTGGTACATTGTATGTATTTTTTTCAGTAATTGATATATCAGAACTTAAATCATTAGTAACAGTTTAATTCCAGTCTTTTTATTCCAGGGCAATTAGGGTTAACCGCCTCCGTGGTCGAGGGGTTAGAGTCGATGACTTCTAATCCAGTTACCTCTCTGGCGTGGGTTCGATCCCCGGGAGATGCTTTGGTAGATTAGCGCGGAGTAGGGTAGTCTAGTACTGGTGTAACTCTCCAGGAACGATGGTTAGGAAACTACCCGCCTATATGACTGAAATACTGTTGGGAAAAGGCGTAAAATGAAACAAACAAACAAAACAAAAGCATTATAGGGTTCCTTCTGTAGTTATTTTGTGTGCAGCCTTGAAAATTGCTTTATACTAGTGCTGGAAAGGTTTTAACCCAGTAAAATGTAACCGTTGCTCGAAATCAATGAAGAAAAAGGTTGTATCGTAAATCTTTAGACACTGTTTTACCGGAAAGTGTTATGTTTGTAACACGGAGATGATGCCCGTTAGCAAATTAATATAGCTGGTTGACAATAAAAATGTTTTAAAGAAATGACAAAGGTTAAATACAGTTCAAGTTGTTTTACTAATTAGCATTTTATTTATTAAAGTGAATGAAACATGTTCAAATGTTGTAAAAGTATGAAAGAATCCAGTTTTCTTTTGTCTCATTCAACATGTACAATTTAAAACGGAAATTATACTTCATTTTTCACATGCAAAACACATATTCAATGTCAATAAAACTTATGAGCCAAAAAAAAATCAAAAAAATCTGCGTTTTGGATTAAGAAAACGTGTACCGTGTTATTTACTTTAACATTGTTTACACAAAAATGGTTTACGCCAAAAGCCGGAAGGTTGTAAGTTACATCCGGTGTTATTTGTTTGAGCAGCACATAAACAGTATGAGGTGAAGATATATTGAAACATCTGTTTGTTCGCAGAAAAGAATAGGTATTATATTGATACCTGGTGATTTGAATTAAAAATTTTTATATAGCTAAGCGGAAGCAATGTTTTATTGAGGTATGTGAAGTTGGCTTGTACATTGTACATCGTAGTTCAGCTAGTAATTCGCCAATATTTGAATTACTAGCTAGTAGATCGGTATTCAGCGTGTAGTTCGAAACAAACAAACATACATAATATTTGAATTACTAGCTAGTAGTTGGGTATTCAGCGTGTAGTTCGGACCAAATACACCAGCATACACAATATTTGAATTACTAGCTAGTAGATCGGTATTCAGCGTGTAGTTTGGAACAAATACACCAGGATACACAATATTTGAATAACTAGCTAGTAGATCGGAATTCAGCGTGTAGTTCGGACCAGACACACTAACATACATAATATTTGAATTACTAGCTAGTAGATGGGTATTCAGCGGGTAGTTCGGAACAAATGCACCAGCATACAAAATATTTAAATTACTAGCTAGTAGATCATTATTCAGCGTGTAGTTCGGAACAAATACACCAGCATACACAATATTTGAATTACTAGCTAGTAGATCGGTATTTAGCGTGTAGTTCGGACCAGACACACTAACATACATAATATTTGAATTACTAGCTAGTAGTTGGGTTTTCAGCGTGTAGTTCGGACAAAATACACCAGCATACACAATATTTGAATAACTAGCTAGTAGATCGGTATTCAGCGTGTAGTTCGGAACAAATACACCAGCATACACAATATTTGAATTACTAGCTAGTAGATGGGTATTCAGCGTGTAGTTCGGACCAGGCACACTAACATACATAATATTTGAATTACTAGCTAGTAGATGGGTATTCAGCGTGTAGTTCGGAACAAACCCACTAGCATACATAATATTTGAATTACTAGCTAGTAGATGGGTACTCAGCGTGTAGTTCAGACAAAATACACCGGCATACACAATATTTGAATTACTAGCTAGTATATCGGTATTTAGCGTGTAGTTCAGACCAAATACACCATCAGACACAATATTTGAATTACTAGCTAGTAGATGGGTATTCAGCGTGTAGTTCGGAACAAACAAACTAACATACATAATATTTGAATTACTAGCTAGTAGTTGGGTTTTCAGCGTGTAGTTCGGACAAAATACACCAGCATACACAATATTTGAATAACTAGCTAGTAGATCGGTATTCAGCGTGTAGTTCGGAACAAATTCACCAGCATACACAATATTTGAATTACTAGCTAGTAGATGAGTATTCAGCGTGTAGTTCGGACTAGGCACACTAACATACATAATATTTGAATTACTAGCTAGTAGATGGGTATTCAGCGTGTAGTTCGGAACAAACCCACTAGCATACATAATATTTGAATTACTAGCTAGTAGATGGGTACTCAGCGTGTAGTTCAGACAAAATACACCGGCATACACAATATTTGAATTACTAGCTAGTATATCGGTATTTAGCGTGTAGTTCAGACCAAATACACCATCAGACACAATATTTGAATTACTAGCTAGTAGATGGGTATTCAGCGTGTAGTTCGGAACAAACAAACTAACATACATAATATTTGAATTACTAGCTAGTAGTTGGGTTTTCAGCGTGTAGTTCGGACAAAATACACCAGCATACACAATATTTGAATAACTAGCTAGTAGATCGGTATTCAGCGTGTAGTTCGGAACAAATACACCAGCATACACAATATTTGAATTACTAGCTAGTAGATGGGTATTCAGCGTGTAGTTCGGACTAGGCACACTAACATACATAATATTTGAATTACTAGCTAGTAGATGGGTATTCAGCGTGTAGTTCGGAACAAACCCACTAGCATACATAATATTTGAATTACTAGCTAGTAGATGGGTACTCAGCGTGTAGTTCAGACCAAATACACCGGCATACACAATATTTGAATTACTAGCTAGTATATCGGTATTTAGCGTGTAGTTCAGACCAAATACACCATCAGACACAATATTTGAATTACTAGCTAGCAGATGGGTATTCAGCGTGTAGTTTGGAACAAACAAACTAACATACATAATATCTGAATTACTAGCTAGTAGTTGGGTATTCAGCGTGTAGTTCGGACCAAATACACCAGCATACACAATATTTGAATTACTAGCTAGTAGATGGGTATTCAGCGTGTAGTTCGGGACAAATACACCAGCATACACAATATTTGAATTACTAGCTAGTATGGTATTCAGCGTGTAGTTCGGACCAGACACTAACATACACAATATTTGAATTACTAGCTAGTAGAAGGGTATTCAGCGTGTAGTTCGGAACAAATGCACTTACATACATAATATTTCAATTACTAGCTAGTAGTTGGGTATTCAGCGTGTAGTTAGGAACAAACACACTAACATTCATAATATTTGAATTACTAGCTAGTAGATGGGTATTCAGTGTGTAGTTCGGACCAAAAACACCAGCATACACAATATTTGAATTACTAGCTAGTAGATCGGTATTCAGCGTGTAGTTCGAAACAAACAAACGAACATACATTATATTTGAATTACTAGCTTGTAGTTGGGTATTCAGCGTGTAGTTCGGACCAAATGCACCAGCATACACAATATTTAAATTACAAGCTAGTAGATCGGTATTCAGCGTGTAGTTCGAAACAAACAAACTAACATACATAATGTTTGAATTACTAGCTAGTAGTTGGGTATTCAGCGTGTAGTTCGGACCAAATGCACCAGCATATAAAATATTTGAATTACTAGCTAGTAGATCGGTATTCAGCGTGTAGTTCGGAACAACCACACTAACATACATTATATTTGAATTACTAGCTTGTAGTTGGGTATTTAGCGTGTAGGTCGGAACAAGTACACTTACATACATAATATTTGAATTACTAGGTAGTAGTTGGGTATTCAGCGTGTAGTTAGGACCAAATACACCGGCATACATAATATTTGAATTACTAGCTAGTAGATCGGTATTCAGCGTGTAGTTCGAAAGAAACACACTAACATTCATAATATTTGAATTACTAGCTAGTAGTTGGGTTTTCAGCTTGTAGTTCGGAACAAATACGCCAGCATACATAATAATTATTTGAATTACTAGCTAGTTCGAATGTTCGAATTTATTTAAGCCAAGACAAAAGTTTTTATTTTTATATCATGTTATTACAGAACATAACTTTACTCAAAAAACTTATTTGAACATATTGACATGGCATGCAAGTGAACATAATCAAAAGCATATGCAGAAAAGTATAAACAAGAGCTGTCACAGGAGACAGCAAAGCTCGACTAATAAAATACTGGACGCAGTAAGGAGGACAAAACTATGAAAGAATAAATCAATTATGTATAATTATGTATTAAGTTATAGTAAAAAAATAACATTTGTTAACATAAATTCCAAGATCAAGGGGAATAATTCTAGAAATAGTCATGCTAGAGTTATTGACCTTGCCACACAACATTTGTGTAATGATAAGAAATATATATTTGAAGTTTGAAGTAGATACCTTAAAAAATAAAGAAGTTCTTATATTTCTTAAGGTGACAACAGACACTTTCCGTGGTAATCACATAAATGTCATTTAAACCAACTTATTTTAGTAATAATTGTTATTTATTTAATCTTTGTGCATTAAATGTCGTTGATCATCATAAAAAATAACATATTTGAAAAAAATGCATTTGTAAATGATTGACTTTTAATAAAAATCCTAAAATTTTAAATCGTCATATCAAAGTCATTTTTTATTTTTTTGTCATCAAACTTTTGGAAAATAAACATACTTATAATATCTGGGGAACCGTGTCTCAAATTTTTTCTATCTTTTCTCAAAAAAATATTACGTAACGTCAAACATTTTATGCGACTTTTTTCACCATACATATTACGTAATTAAAGATAATTAAGTCGCTGATTAAGCAAACAAAAATCCCTGACACGGTTCCCTCCGTAAATGAATTCCCTTTCATGTGCTTTAAACCGCATGTTAATTGCTTGATTATTAAAAAAGTTATGCCGATTCAAAGTTAGTCCGACCCGCATCAAACGAAGTGTCATAAATCGGCTGTTCTCTCTCGGACCCCTACGTTTCACGCTAAATAATTACATAATACACAAATATCGCACCAGAGAGGGTCACAAGTTGCGGTAACATACTCTAACAAACATTTTATGATCCAGTGACATCTGACCAATTAAAAAAGTTGCTGATTAATATCAGTTTTATAAACAGAAATTTCTTCAAATCTTTACGTGATTTACCGTCAGTCTGGTATCGGTTGCACATGTCACGTGACTTTCGGTAAAATTTGAGGCACTCGGTGGGGGGAAATAGGACGTATTTGTGCACCGCTAGCGGGGGTATTTAAATTGTTTCACATTTGAAGTTTATTATTATTATCATCAGCATTATTATTATATTATACCAGTGTCACTCTATCTGTGTACTCGTGTATGAAATTCCGTTAAAATATAAATTAAAATAACAAAAAAAACTGAGCTTCTGACAGTCTTTTAAAGTCCGTGGTAGATGTACAAATAAGAACGGGATTTTATATATTTTTTTCCTCCAAATTGATATAAATGTTTCACATATTTTAATAGAAATAAAAGGTATCACTCGATCATTTTGATCTGACCTTCTTGACTTCTATTATCATGAAAATCATCTATGCACGGCATAGAGATCCAGTTTCTACTGGGATATACAATAAATTCCAAACTTTCTCCCAGGTTTATCAGTACTGTGTTCGATTTACTAGCGAACAATTTATTCAAAGCATTCACTGATAATTTATTTTATTATCTTTTTTTATTGATTCATAGAGAAATAATCATCCTTAGACAACCTAAAATGGTTTAGAAATTTGTCAGAGAGACCTTACCACAAGTCATATAGGCGTTCACATAAAAAATGTTGTCTGTTTTTGGTTTTTGTTGTTTTTTTACTTGACATTGTTAGAAAACGAGGTTGAATGTAAAGCAAGCCCTTGAATCCGTACAAAAGTCCATAAACTCAATGTAATATCTATCAGATTAACGGGACAGACAAATTATTTTCACACATTATGGATATTTTAGCAACTATATTTTTAATCAACCCCGTGGTCGTGCGATTTGTCGCTATGCTTAATTATTTATGTTTCATACATTATGTTACGTACATTGGCCGACAATTTCTTATTTTATAAAAAAGGCTAAATAAAAGGTAGACGATATTCATAAAAGATGTACGGTATTTGTACGATACATGAATTACGAGTAGTATGGACCAGTATGGACCGGTAATTCACGCATATATGGAACTACCGATTTCCCTCATTGATGCCTCAACAGGGGGCGGAGCGTTATCGATAATTGACAGGTTACGCGATAGCAGATAAAAATAGTACAGGTACCGTTTTAAAACGTTTAAAAACACATTTTTTGGACTAACTGCTTCCAAAATTAAATCACGAATGTGTTCAGAAAAGGTTGATAAATATACTAAGCAAAAAATCTCATTTTAGGTATTTTCAGTGATAATTGACTCCGTTGTCACCTTAAAGAAAATCAAAGAGAGATAAATCTGTAAAAATTGCTTCAAGAGTTATGAACATTGTCACATAAAATGTAATTGATGATAAGGAATAAGTATTTGAAGTTTGAGGTAGATACCTTTTAAAATAAAAAAGTTAAAATAAAAAATAACATTTTTCTAGTAAATAAATCTAAGTTTATGGGGAGATAATTCTTGCAATATTGGTGCTAGAGTTATGAACCTTGTCACATAAGATGTGGATAATGATAACGTAAATATATTTGAAGTATGAAGTTGATCCCTTTAGAAATAAATAAGTTACAGTAAAAATAATATTTTGTATGGAAAATTCTAAGTTCAAAGGGAGATAAATCTGTAAATATTGGTGCTAGAGTTATGAACCTTGTCATATAAGATGGGGATGATGATAACGTAAATATATTTGAAGTATGAAGTTGATCCCTTAAGAAATAAAGAAGAAACCGTAAGAAATAATATTTTTTGAGGAAAATTCTAAGTTCAAGGGGAGATAAATCTGAAAATATTGGTGCTAGAGTTATGAACCTTGTCACATAAGATAGGAATGATGATAAGGTACATAAATTTGAAGTATGAGGTTGATCCCTTAAGAAATAAAGAAGTATCAGTAAAAAATAGTATTTTTTAAGGAAAATTCTAAGTTCAAGGGGAGATAAATCTGAAAATATTGGTGCTAGAGTTATGAACCTTGTCACATAAGATGTGGTTGATGATAAGGAACATATGGTTGAAGTTTGAAGTTGATACCTTAAGAAATGACAAAGTTATAGTGAAAAATATTTTACTGCACCAAAACTTTAATCTAAAATCTGGACGCGGACGCGGACGCCGACGCCGACGCCGGGGCGAGTAGGACAGCTCTCCATATACTTCGTATAGTCGAGCTAAAAACGACTATTGAAAATAATACATATACAATGTAAATAAGTAAATATAATTATGCGACTTGCTTCGTCTAACGTCAGTTAACGATAAAAGTCATAGCCATATTCACCAAAATTTTACTTTTTATTACAAGCCATCTGAAAATTTGAATTGTTGTCAATTTGGGCCAATATCATTAGTATCTAGGAATATATTGAGTACGTTAATCTATATATTAAGAACCTATCAAAAAGTGATTATCAACCGCATTAATGTTACATTCCCTACAAATTGTGTCTTCTCGAAATATTGGAGATGTCATCAGACGACTACGCGGTATTGTGTTTAAATGCTGTTGGGAAATAGACTGGTTAGATTTTTTAAGAACATGTAATAATCTTTTATTTTCAGAGAAATATTTACAAACAAGTCTTACAATTATAGTTTACTGCACATGAGCCAAAATGTTCGCGATTATATCTGCAGACCGTCGGGACCCAGGATCCAGAACCTAAATTTCAAATTTAGTTTTGTTATGTTTTATAATCGATGTAATGTTTTGAACTGCCCTAAGTGTTTCTGGGTTTTTGTGTTGCATAATTTCAAGCAATCTATCAGTAGCTAATGTTAGCGTTACACTATCGCCGCGTCATTGAAAAAATACTCTTTTTAACAGTTTACTGTTCTTATTTTATAAATGTGATAAATAAAATATTATATTCGTGTTGATTCATTACTAAATTTATTGAACTCGTTGAATAAAACAATATTATGCTCAACAGAGGATTGCATAATATGATTTTATTCAACTCGTTCAATAAATTTAGTATTAAACTACACTCATTCAAAATCCTCTATATCTTAATCCCATCTAAACATTACCAACAATGTGTGTTTTGTTGTATTGTCTGTCGCTCATGTACAGTCATGCCTAATGATTTTCCAATAAGTAGAAGAAACGGACTGATTAATGCACTCATTTTCAATTTGGTGAAAATGACACTTTTCAAAAATGTTTCAGAATTAAATATTTATTGATTTATAGCGGTCATATTGCTAAATAGAGACTATTGTATAAAACTCATAGAGATACATTTAGATAATAAAAAATAAGATTTTTTAAGCCAAAAGTGTTTTATTAAACGATTTTGCAAAAAAAACGCTTATGTATTTGGTCCGAACTACAAGATGAATACCAAACTACTAGCTTGTAATTCAAATAGTATGAATGCTGGCGTATTTGTTCCTACACGCTTAATACCGATCTACTAGCTAGTAATTCAAATATTGTGTATGCTGGTGTGTTTGGTCCGAACTACACGCTGAATACACAACTACTAGCTAGTAATTCAAATATTATGTATGTTAGTTTATTTTTTCCGAACTACACGCTTTATACCGATCTACTAGATAGTAATTCAAATATTTTGTATGCTGGTGTATTTGGTCCGAACTACACGCTGAATACCCAACTACTAGCTAGCAATTCAAATATAATGTATGTAAGTGTATTTGTTCCGAACTACACGCTGAATACCCATCTTCTAGCTAGAAATTCAAATATTATGTATCTTAGTGTGTTTGTTCCGAACTACACGCTGAATACCCAACTAACAGCTTGTAATTCAATATTATGTATCTTAGTGTGTTTGTTCCGAACTACACGCTGAATACCCAACTACTAGCTAGTAATTCAAATATTGTGTTTGTTAGTGTGTTTGTTTCGAACTACACGCTGTATACCCAACTTCTAGCTAGTAATTCAAATATTATGTATCTTAGTGTGTTTGTTTCGAATTACACGCTGAATACCAAACTACTAGCTAGTAATTGAAATATTATGTATGTAAGTGTATTTGTTCCGAACTACACGATGAATACCCAACTACAAGCTAGTAATTCAAATATTATGTATGTTAGTGTGTCTGGTCCGAACTACACACTGAATACCCAACTACAAGCTAGTAATTCAAATATTATGTATGTTAGTGTGTTTGTTCCGAACTACACGCTGAATACCGATCTACTAGCTAGTAATTCAAATATTGTGTATGATGGTGTATTTGGTATGAACTACACGCTGAATACCCATCTACTAGCTAGTAATTCAAATATTGTGTATGATGGTATATTTGGTCCGAACTACACGCTGAATACCCATCTACTAGCTATTAATTCAAATATTATGTATGTTAGTGTGTCTGGTCCGAACTACACGCTGAATACCTATCTTCTAGCTAGTAATTCAAATATTATGTATCTTAGTGTGTTTGTTCCGAACTACACGCTGAATACCCAACTAACAGCTTGTAATTCAATATTATGTATCTTAGTGTGTTTGTTCCGAACTACACGCTGAATACCCAACTACTAGCTAGTAATTCAAATATTGTGTATGTTAGTGTGTTTGTTTCGAACTACACGCTGTATACCCAACTACTAGCTAGTAATTCAAATAGTATGTATCTTAGTTTGTTTATTTCGAACTACACGCTGAATACCGATCTACTAGCTAGTAATTCAAATATTGTGTATGCTAGTGGGTTTGTTCCGAACTACACGCTGAATACCCATCTACTATCTAGTAATTCAAATATTATGTATGTTAGTGTGTCTGGTCCGAACTACACGCTGAATACCCAACTACTAGCTAGTAATTCAAATATTGTGTATGCTGGTGTATTTGTTCCGAACGACACGCTGAATACCGATCTACTAGCTAGTAATTCAAATATTATGTATGTTAGTTTGTTTGTTTCGAACTACACGCTGAATACCGATCTACTAGCTAGTAATTCAAATATTGTGTATGCTAGTTAGTTTGTTCCGAACTGCACGCTGAATACCCATCTACTAGCTAGTAATTCAAATATTATGTATGTTAATGTGTCTGGTCCGAACTACACGCATGATACCGATCTACTAGCTAGTAATTCAAATATTGTGTATGCTGGTGTATTTGGTCCGAACTACACGCTGAATACCCAACTACTAAGCTAGTAATTCAAATATTATGTATGTTAGTTTGTTTGTTTCGAACTACACGCTGAATACCGATCTACTAGCTAGTAATTCAAATATTGTGTATGTTAGTTTGTTTGTTTCGAACTACACGCTGAATACCCATCTACTAGCTAGTAATTCAAATATTATGTATGTTAGTGTGTCTGGTCCGAACTACACGCATGATACCGATCTACTAGCTAGTAATTCAAATATTGTGTATGCTGGTGTATTTGGTCCGAACTACACGCTGAATACCCAACTACTAGCTAGTAATTCAAATATTATGTATGTTAGTTTGTTTGTTTCGAACTACACGCTGAATACCGATCTACTAGCTAGTAATTCAAATATTGGCGAATTACTAGCTGAACTACGATGTACAATGTACAAGCCAACTTCACACACCTGTTTTATTGTCTATTTGAGCCGTGTCATGACAAAACCAACATAATGGGTTTGCGACCAGCATGGATCCAGACCAGCCTACGCATCCGCGCAGTCTGATCAGGATCCATGCTGTTCGCTTACCAACCCTATTACAAGTAGAGAAACTGGTAGCGAACAGCATGGATCCTGATCAGACTGCGCGGGTGCGCAGGCTGGTCTGGATCCATGCTGGTCGCAAACGCACTATGTTGGTTTTGTCGTGACACGGCTCATTTGTTTAAATACTCACATGTTATTGAATTAATTAACTTTTGCAGGTGCTTTCGTAAGATAAATAAATCTAAAGAATCCAATTAAAGATTGTTTATTAGATCACTTATCGTTTACAAGAAGTGAATGATGTATTGCATTTTAGTAGAACAATTAAATATTTTAAATATTACTTTATGAACTTAATTCTGTGTCCTAATTCTAGTTGAATGATAAGAGAGAAGGAAACAGATGATGATAAATCTTGTATACATAGTCGTAAAAAGATGTTGTTTAAAATACTAATTTAAGAATTATGAAGAATGGTGTGTTTCTTTTATTAAATTATTTATATGTTTTTGTTAAGATTCTGAGAATGTTCAAACTTCGTGGTACATGGCGTCACTTAAGGAATCACATGCAGGCTTTTTGCTTAGATAGAAAAACTGCTGTATTTCTGCATATCATCTGGTTGAGCGGATAGCATTCCATTTTGATTCTTACCCCAGAATGTTAGAAATGTGAGAAAAAGAATCATTAAAATATATCTTTAAAATATATGAATAAATAATAATTGTCCGGTTTTTATACTCTATGTTATATTGAAATTATTGAGAAAAAACCCATTAAAAACAGTTTACTCCTCCGAAAGGCGGAAAAATATAGCCTCAAAAATTACAAAAAAAAATGCTACCTGTTAAGGCAACCTAGTCTAACCATGTTACCAGGAAAACACAAAATAACAATCATGTAAAAGGGAATTGTGACGCCTATAAATGTATTCTTACATAAAGGCACTGACATAGACTTTTGACTTTTGTGGGCAAAAATAAATACAAGGCATTGTGGGACAGATGGTTAGTAAAATATAGAAAAGAGGAGATCACAAAATAAAAAAAGATAAAAGAAAAACACAAAAAATATGTCATTGTAGACACGGATTGATTGAATTAATTCATGACATAGGTCACACCCCTTGGCACCGGCAAAAGCGTTATTCAATCATCAACACTGTATGTGCTGGAATCAATGATTCTGAAAAGCTTGACGTATTTCCCCCGCTATCCACAGCAGTATTTAAAGGGTAGGGTATAGGGGTTGTAATAGAATGCGAAATGGACTCCATTTCGCGAAATGAACTTACCGCCTACGAAATGGACATTTGTTTGTTTAACCATGATGAGTAATATTATTTTTATTAATTTATGTTTAACATATGACATAAAACTACAGATTGAACCAATTAAAATTACTATTTTCCTATTTTATAGTCATATTTCTGAAAATAATCTGGCCTCTACGAAATGGAGTTTTTCGGCCATGAAATGGAGTTTTCGCTTACGGAATGGACATTTGCTTTACAAATTATTGTGTAACTGACATGTCACAAAGGGTATCTTTTCTATTCACTAACGTTTATTCTGGGACGACAAAAATATTTTTGTCCCAGGTTAAACATATGATATAATATAAAACAGAATCTTTCTATTTGAAAGACCATGTATAAAACACTGAACTATGTGGCATTATTATACGATTATTTTCAAATGTACAAGCATAAATAATGAAAAAAATATAAACAAAATTGTTTAAATAATAATTTTATGTCATATATCACTTGTTCATTATTAAAAATGATATTAAATAGTACACTTAAACCAAAATTAAAGAGACAAATGTCCATTTCGTAGTCGAAAAGTTCATTTCGCGAAATGGAGTCCATTTCGCATTCTATTACTACCGGTGTTTAGTTACATTGTTTTAACTAAAACATTGTTTATCTTTATCTAAAACATTGTTTTAAGGTGAAATACAACAGATATACCTACCGGTTTTACCAACACCAGAATTGCCGAGAATGACAATTCTACAGCAACTAAAATCACGCTCTTGATTCGGCGTCCTCGGTCTTTGTCCATTGACTAATGATTTTCCACTTTGAACAGGCGGCTTTGTTCCATTCATATTCCAAATATTTCCAGGAACGCTATGATTCTTCATATAATTATTGACAACTGAACATGTTTGATGATGTGTACATGATCATGGCTCATTAATTATTGAACTTGAAAGCTGTAGTTAATATTATTACAGTCACACTCGCACAAATATATAATCCATCATTCTTTTCACTTTTCTTTGACGGATAATCAATTATTTCCAAATTTAATCTACGCGTTTATTTTTTTGGAAAAAAAATATCCACAAAGCGTTTTATAATATGATAATTTCATACAGCATGCAAACTAAATCGATTAAAACCGTCCTGCAACACCTGTACGTATCGTTTACTCATACACCACATACTAAGTTCCCACAAGAAACGGTTAGATTAAAATCTCCTAGAATTAGCCGTTACCTCAGTTGGTTACTTTAACTATTCTGTACAGGTGATATTCAAACGCTTCAAATCGTTGTTTTTATCTTTCTGTAATCTACGTGAAAATAGAAAAAAATGTTTATTTACCAATATGGCAAATAGAAAATTGGTCTTTCCTTTCCTGTTGAATGATAAGTCTAATGGATAGTTTTCAAATTTAAGGCTGTAAGAAACCCTTATTAATTATAATACCAGTAAATTATAATACCATTGTAAATTCATGCATATTTTTTCAATTTATTTCATATTTCCACACGCATTGAATTGAGGGAGTCCATGAGAAAGTTAAGTATCAAATCATCTTTAATAAGACATCATGTTTTATCAAACAATAAGCACATATTCAGATGAATGGTAAAGTTTTGAAATAAAAGCTAAGAAGAATAGAATAATAATTGGCTGAATCGAACAAAAACAAATATTTACAGAAGGAAAAAGAAAGAAAACGAAAAAAAGGACAAACATGGCGTATTAAAAAAAAGGTAATTGTTCAAAGGTTAATTGGTAAAATGATTGCCCAGGAACATTATTTTAACTGCCGATCATCTCGATAAATAAAGGTAACGTTTCGACACGTTACTTACACGTATATACAAACTGATTTACTGACAGAAAACACGTGTGAGTCTCACGGGGAAAGGCATACTATAGCATTGTTACTAATGTTGGACATTTGTAAATGGTTAGAAAATTTACATATTACTTTGATTCATGGTGTATAATGTGGAAGATATTATTAAACTGAAACGGGATGTAGTTTATATACCAAAGTTAGGGCTTTCAAACTCAACATAATTATACTCTCTTGTGTAAAAATGTTTACCAAAGTTAGGGCTTTCAAACTCAACATAATTATACTCTCTTGTGTAAAAATGTTTACCAAAGTTAGGGCTTTCAAACTCAACATAATTATACTCTCTTGTGTAAAAATGTTTACCAAAGTTAGGGCTTTCAAACTCAACATAATTATACTCTCTTGTGTAAAAATGTTTACCAAAGTTAGGGCTTTCAAACTCAACATAATTATACTCTCTTGTGTAAAAATGTTTACCAAAGTTAGGGCTTTCAAACTCAACATAATTATACTCTCTTGTGTAAAAATGTTTTACCAAAGTTAGGGCTTTCAAACTCAACATAATTATACTCTCTTGTGTAAAAATGTTTACCAAAGTTAGGGCTTTCAAACTCAACATAATTATACTCTCTTGTGTAAAAATGTTTACCAAAGTTAGGGCTTTCAAACTCAACATAATTATACTCTCTTGTGTAAAAATGTTTACCAAAGTTAGGGCTTTCAAACTCAACATAATTATACTCTCTTGTGTAAAAATGTTTACCAAAGTTAGGGCTTTCAAACTCAACATAATTATACTCTCTTGTGTAAAAATGTTTACCAAAGTTAGGGCTTTCAAACTCAACATAATTATACTCTCTTGTGTAAAAATGTTTACCAAAGTTAGGGCTTTCAAACTCAACATAATTATACTCTCTTGTGTAAAAATGTTTACCAAAGTTAGGGCTTTCAAACTCAACATAATTATACTCTCTTGTGTAAAAATGTTTACCAAAGTTAGGGCTTTCAAACTCAACATAATTATACTCTCTTGTGTAAAAATGTTTACCAAAGTTAGGGCTTTCAAACTCAACATAATTATACTCTCTTGTGTAAAAATGTTTTATTTCTTGTCTCTTTTGGATAACCGTTTTTGAATCTCTCTGACGCTTATATGATATGCGTCGTACATTGTGCATTTGATTTGATCAAAATATTCAGTGGCAGTCGTAAAAATATAGAAATGTCTTATAAAATAAAATATTTATTTGTGATTTATATCAATAGTATTATTAACTATTTGCCTCAAAGCGTTATTGGCGGTTTCTTGTTTACTAACTAGTGGAAACCAATTTCTTTCATCTCTAGTAATGTTTGCTGATATAAACAATTCACCTAAATAGCACATGTTCAATTATCAGGATAAGTACATTTTATTTACATCTTATCTTCAACAAATTACATTTAAATGGAACTTAAAATCCGCGGCGCCGTGTTTTTCTTTTCGTTCGAATATTCGGTTGAATTTGATAACGATAAATTTGTAAAGGATCAAAGGCTATCGTTACTACGCATGTGTCCTATAGTAGATAAATTTGTTTGATTTATTTATAATTTTGAACGTGAATTGAAGCAGATGGGCTTTCATTACTCAGTCTCTCTTTGATATCTTTAGAGTAATGAATGATCCTGTAATGCTTAGTATATTGTATACCTGAGAAATCTTTTGTGTTTGTCAGGAATATCTTTGACCGATTGAAGTAGTCATATAAGCTCGTTATCTGTGAGACTCTGTAGCTCTTCCTGAGTGCTATAACGTAAGGATATTCATACTCCTATTAGATTTAATTGGTCAAAGAATAATGCAGTTAAAATATTATAGAAAAGGAACCATACCTATTTATATTTGTTATTTATATTTTTGTGAAAAAAAAGAAAAACAAAACAACGACAAAAACAAACCTCACAATTTTCTCCTCGCTGAGCTTACGATACTTAAACTTGGAACTGTGCATTGAAAGATAAAAAAATAAAGGGAGCCAAACATATTCAGATTGCACTGTAAAAATTATACAAATTCTAGCCTAAACACACGAATGTGCAGCCATTTGTGCGACCTAAATGTTGCCCGCGACATTTTATAAACTGACCGGCAATAAAATGGATGCTATCGGCCACTATACTTCTTGGTACAAAATGTATTATAAAGAAATTGTTTAAACTCATTTTTTTAAATTCTATGATCATAAAATATTATAAGAAAAACTAACTCTTGAGCCTCATCATACTTCTTCAATTATTATTAAAATTTCTTCTGGAGTCCCGCTAAAGATACAAAAAACTGCAAATTCGCCGATACCAGAAATGCATATTATTACTGAAAAAAACTTTATTTCACAACTTGAACGTAATTTGTAGCAGCAGATTTTATTTCAAAGACTATTTTGGCTTTATGACGGATAATGGGATATGATTAAATACAGTGTGTTCTACATAATGTCTTGCCTTCCTTTAGCTGTTTCATATTTATTGCATTTTTGCTATTATATATACAGAAAAAGGAAAACAAAGTAAAATGAAATTCTATGTAGCAAAATCATTATTTAACGTGAATTAAATTCGTACATACGGATCATATGAGTCTCTATGTCCATAATACTGTATGCGTAGTTATTATAGTAATTGAATGTGTTTTATTTTAAAAACAGTCATCAAAAAACACAAACACATTAACATATTTTAGCATGTGTTTTTAAGTCGATCACTTTGATAAAATTATGTAACCTTTGTCTTCTATGATTTAAAAGACAGGCCGGTGAAGAAAATAATTCGCCACCCAAGCAACTAGTTTCTTAACAAAGAATTTATCTTTGGCCTAAGTAATTGCTTATACTATATTTTTAAATCTGTTAATATTTTTATCTGTTAACCTGTGAAACATCAATTAGCGTACAATATGTGATAATTCAAAAACCAGATATAAACTTTTTATTTCATGATTTATATATTTGTGCATGTTATAATTGCTTGATTTGACGCACGTGATCCTTATTGAATCGTAATTACCTCCAAAGTAGAAACGAGAAAAGCTGAATATTGCGAATGTTAGACGTCAAGAAGAGCTAAGCAACACCTGTTTATAAATTCAGTAGAAAGTAAATGTAGATTATCAGAAGTAGGTTTATTTGTTATATAAGAATTTATTCTATTAGAATTTGCAGTACTTGAGCAAGAAAGAATTTGCAGTACAAGAGCAAGAAAAATAGCTAAATTAATGTTAAAGTTAAAGTTTAAGAAAACCAGGCTCGGTTTGATTAAGTCTACTCATGTGCGGCAATGGAAGCTTTCGTCGACATCATAATGAATATTGCGAATGTTCTAAAGACGTCAAGACTTTATCAAGGTTCAACATTTAAACATGAACATCGTATTAAATTTAGAATTTACAAAACGCATATAATCGCGGAACCTTCAGTGTAACAGCTAGTGTAAGTAAGTAAATGTTATAACCGGTTGAATAAAGATTTAAGAGTGCCTTAGTTTACTAAATGACCTTGTGTATCTGTTGAAATGACGACATTGAGACAACAGTAACATATTTTTTTATCAAATTGTATTTTTTTTTGTTTCAGATCAGATACATTTATTTATTTGTTATTTTGCTTCATACACATAACTTAGGAAAAAAATTTAAGTTTTTACAAACTATTTTGATACAGATGCTTAATGCAATGATTTTGATGAATGATTTCTGGAATTCTAATGCAGATTTATCAGAAATAATTGCAATTTCTGCCTTTCTTTGTGTATCTTCTTCTGTTCCTTATTCGGAGTGGAATAAGGAAGTGGTTCCTTATTTCTTAATCGATTTAAACATTTATTTTCAAATTATTTTATGCAGATGCTTTATGCAATGATTTTGATGATTGATCTTTGCAACTCTTATGCAGATTTATTAAAAATAATTGCAACTGCTGTCTTTCTTTGCGTATATTCTTCTGTTCCTTATTTGGAGTTAAGCTTTTTGGTGGAAGGATTAAAAGTGTCCTACCCACCAGAAGTCAGGAGTTTTTAAAATGGCGAATTCAAACAGTGTCACAACAGAATGAAGATTTCTGGAAAAAAAAGTAGATTGCTAACATATTATAATCCAGGCTCTTTTGACTAAGATGGTGTTTAAAAGCTGAAGACAGTATATAAGTCATCAAGAACAGTGGAATCCAGAATTAAGCCTCAAATATGATTGATTTACTATAGAACATAGAGTACGAAATTTGACTAGGCGGCGAACGTTAAAGCTTACTATAAAGATTTGTAAGTTGTTTCATTAAGATGGTAGCTTTCAACAATTTGATGGATATAATTTCCAGCAACTGATATACTGTATACGATATATAAACATTTATCTAATTATTCAATAAGTAAGGAATTAGGCGGCACGAATAAAGTTCACAGGTTGTATAATCATTTCAATGATAATTTCCACCTGTGCCCTCCAGAAACTACTCACACGATGTTTAGTCATGAGAACTGAAAATTATATTTCTTACTTATATATTATATTTATTGCCTTGACTAGCTTTCTCATTTAACAAAAAATGTTTGTAATTAATGCATTTTTGTTATAAAAAAAGCTTTGTTATATACTTCGTTTATTAAAGTTTGCAAATTCAAAAAATGAAAAGTTATGAAATAATTTATAATTATATCAAGGAATTCAAGGTTCTTACCAGACTGTTCTCTTACTTTAAACGTGTAAAATTTAACCCTTTGCCTGCTGGTGGCAAAAGTGGTCTGCCTTTGCCACCAGTATATAGAGCCAGGCCAGCTTTCACATCCGTGCAGTCTGACCAGGCTCTTAACTGTTGGCTGACCATCTTCAAGTTCTTATCTTGATATCCCTAAACATACTAATGGATAGTTCCAAAAATGGAAGGTGGAAAAGTCCAATACAGAAGTTCAGCAGGTTAAGGTTTAAACAAACTGCAACAAACAAAATAAATGTGGCTATGCTAAAAGCTATATATTTAGAGTAGAATCTATTAATATGACGATATTTACTTGTACAATTAAAAAATATAGATCTATCATCTATTAGACAAACTTTATCAAGGTTTTGTTTTTCAGAGAAATTGATAATTTTATTGTGCAATGGATAAATGGATATTTATGTATTTATTGTTTTCATTGTTCTTTGTTGTTTTGTTTTCTGTTGTTCTTTTTTTGATGTTTTTGTTTGTTTTACTTTTTCTTTTCTGTTTTTATGAGTACGTTTGTTTGTTTGTTTCATTTTACGCCTTTTCCCAACAATAGTTCAGTCATATAGGCTGGTAGTCTCCTAACCATCGTTCCTGGAGAGTTACACCAGTATTAGACTACCTTTCTCCGAGCTCAACTATTAAAGCATCTCCCGGAAATCGAACCCACGCCAGAGAGATAACTGGATTAGAAGTAATCGACTCTAACCCCTCGACCACGGAGGCGATTTAAATGAGTACGTTAAAAGCGAAATGATTAACAATATCAAGTACAAATCATGTTATTTTTAAAGCCCTTTACGTCAACACTGTTGCAAATATTCATGTTTATTTCATAATATTTCAATCGGATCTGAAAGGATTATTATGTAAAGGCTGAGTTTTTGGCTTTATTCAATAAATCTGAAACAATTTCTTTACAAACTTCTTTAATCCTGATAGATGTATATCTTCTGAAAGGTCTTGCATTCCATAGTGAAGTAAGTTAATACAGTAACAGTATCTTATCTTCACATTCCGTGGCGCCATACTTTATCAGACAGAATATTAACTTGTTTTTACTGGTACATATAAAAATGGGATCAAAGCAGCAATCCTTTATGAAAATATGAATTACTTGTGTAATATTTCAAACATTTCACATTACCATTGATCTTATAACATGGATCAAGGAAGTTTAGTAAATTTAAATTTTATACATTGTGGCGCCGTTAAATGTCTCACTATTGTCGCTTAATCAAGGGGCAGGACGTTGACAAGTGGTTGCACACTTGGTTCAAGCGAGCGAATTGGTTGCAAACTTGACAAAATGGCGAACACGAGGCGTTGATTTTTTGAAACGGTAAACGAATTTTTTGCCAGGCAAGTGGGTTTCTTTGTTATTTTGAAGTTCATTAGTATGTCTATTCCATAATGCAATATATATGCCACACTCGGTTAAAGGTTTCAGCATCCTAGATTCTGTTTTGACGAAGTTATTGAAGATATAAACTGATCATGTAGATATTTTGAAATTTGACAAGTGACTGTTCTGGTCGGGTTTTCTCCTAATTTATTCGAATTTGTAAGTTTTAAACTGCATTTAACAATAACAAAATATATCTCTGCCAATGCTGTACAAATGGTTTAGTTCGCAAGTCCGAAGATAACGTTCAATACACAAAAATATCTTGTTCAAGCACATTTTTGGTTGCAGACTTATACTTCAAGCATTTTTGGTTGTAAACTTTTTGTGTCAATAATATGGCATGCATATTTTTAGCGAGGAATAACAAATCATTTTTTTTAAATAATTAGCAATATTAAGGCAATTATACCCGTTCATCTAATAAGAAATATATATATAAATTGTGCATACGTGCAGATATATCCTAACACAGGGTCTTTCAAATAGATACTAAACACAATATGCTAAATTGAAGTTCAGTTGTGTTTATCTTCATCATTTTTTCTCCACGATATACTTCTTTTCTTTTTACAAAGTCTTAAGACTTTTTTTTATATCTTTAGCATGACTAACTGTAAATGAAAAGAAGAAAAATAGCAGCAAACAGCTTTCATTATTGTTCTTTTTGAGATTTGAAATAAATTTGATTGTATAGTAGATAAACTCTATATTAACATTGACACAAGGGCATTATTCACATGTTTCTTTAAATTGTTCCTTATTATTGACCAATCGAAACATCTTTCAAATTCCCTAACTCGAACAATGACTTTAAGTAGTTTTGTCACGTATCAGTCAATGTAAATAACTAATCGTATATCATTTATATCATGATCTAATAATCAAAATCATCTTTAGAATACCAATTGACATATGATGTACATCAAATCCGAAATATTGTAAACAAGCATGTCATTTTAACTTTTGGTTTGTAAAAATATTTTAAGTACATTTACATACTTTATGTCTAAAGCAACTGCTGCATCTTTACATACGAAACAAACAAATTAACATTTCTTGTGGTTTTGATAAATTTTGGAAATTTTATCGAGTAACATCGTATGTGTGCACATGTCCTTATGATTATGATGAAAATAATTCACTTACATACAACAGTACTCTCACATACGTTTGTTTTGTATGCAGTTTTCATTTGCATTTTACATATAATGACATATTTTAGAATTGAAGTATCAATAAATATTTTTCTATATGCTATGATTTTGTGAGCATGTTTTTACTAATTATTAGAGTATTGAACTGAGAACCATGTAATTTGAAACATAAAGTGCATAATTGTTGTAAAAGAAGAAAGTATAAATAACATGTATGACAAAAACAAGTAACAGTACATAAATGTCAATAATTGCCATTGAAAATATGTTAATAAATATAACCTTCTACACTCCTTTTGCAAAGATTTACTATGGATTTCAATAGAATAAGAATAAGTTTGCAACCAAAAATGCTTGAAGTATAAGTCTGCAACCAAAATGTGCTTGAACAAGATATTTTTGTGTACTGAACGTTATCTTTGGACTTACGAATTAAACCATTTGTACAGCATTGACAGAAACATATTTTGTTATTGTTAAATGCAGTTCAAAACTTTACAAATTCGAATAAATTAGGAGAAAAAACCGACCAGAACAGTCACATGTCAAATTTCAAAATATCTATATGATCAGTTTATATCTTCAATAACTTCGTCAAAACAGAATCTAGGATGCTGAAACCTTTAACCGAGTGAGGCATATATATTACATTATGGAATAGACATACCAATGAACTTCAAAATAACAAAGAAACCCACTTGCCTGGCAAAAATTCGTTTACCCGTTTCAAAAAATCACGCCGTGTTCGCCATTTTGTCAAGTTTGCAACCAATTCGCTCGCTTGAACCAAGTGTGCAACCACTTCACGTCCCGCCCCTTGTTAATGTCACTGGACGTTGGATTTTTAGTTATATTTAAATGGCATTAGATTGATGGACTCCGTGTCATTTAAAATCACGTTTACTGTGTGTGACTAAAAAGTGTTGAAAGTTTGATGCAGCTATCGCATTGATAACTTTTTCATCTTGAGAAAATATATGGCATATGCTACAGTTGCATAGGCAAAAAGGCATGTTGAAAACGGTATAAACTTTGAATGAGCTTAGATCAAAGTAAATATGACCGCTGTTAACACTTTACACTACCGAACCGAAATGATTTTAGCAGTATAGAGATACCTAAAAAATAGGAACTTGGAAAGTGAATTTTACAAAAATAAGACTTGCAAATATGTATGTCTTACCAGTGTCAGAATTGTCGGCTGCTCAAGCTTTTTTTGTTTTGTTTTTCTTGCAGCTCATTACATTACCTTTTCTTTTACAAGTACAAATTTTAATGTAGAAAAAGTCGAATATAGAAATTAAATATGTATATTGGCAAAAATGCCTCCAGGTTAACTGTAAATATTTGAAAACAAAGTGTAACATATAAAGATTACATAATAATAATTCTGTTATATACACAGAATGAAATATAGAAAAAGCTTCATACTCAAAATTTTCCAAGAAATTATGCATGATCTTTTTAAACTTTCATAGCGGGTCTAAAAGATAACTTGATATAACGCTTGGTTTGCATTACTATTGTCTTACATAAACCAATTCTAGACATATTTGTGAATCGGGCGGCCAGGGTTCTATTCCCAAATGGCACAGGTCACTTTTGTTGTGATTGAACATGAAGTCCTTTCTACGGTCATTTGCACTGTACATTGGCTCTTATATGTACAGAAGAAGTTCCTTGTGAAAGTGAGGGCAATTAGTACTGGTTAACTGCTTGACAATCTGCGGTGGTTGAACTGTGCTCTGATAAATTCAATGTGGCTTACTTCCGCAATCAGGAGTTCAAACTACCAACAACAGCAACATTTGTGAACGTTAGCCTGCTAAGAAAATGGCATATTTAAGGGAGGACAACTCTTTGTCCCTTTCTCATAAGAGAAGGGAAATCCTGTGACGCGTGTACGTGCATGCGTGACACTCTCCTTGCATGGTCGAAAATCTGTAATTAAATGACAACGTTTTCAAAGGAGTTTTGGTACGGAACCGTCTGGTTCAAAGTCGTAATGTTCTCAAAAAATGTCGAAATCGTAATAAAGAATTTTAAAAGACTAATTAGGACTTTGTTACTTCTGCGCTCAAGTTAAGGACTTTTTCAATGTCTAAAATCTATTTAAGCTTTTGCATGTTATAAGTGGAAATAAAATCCTCATTTGTTCTTGGTAAACAAAAACCTTATAACAAGGTACCTTAGAAGATACAAAGTTCAAATTAGGTTTTAATTTCATATTTAGTCTTTTGAAGCTGTTCCTAATTAGAACTTTATTTTTCAGCTCCTAATAATGCTTTCATTTGTACTAATTAGGCTTTTAAAACTTCTTATTTATAGTTATGCATTTGTTAATAGGTTATTTCTTCTATAAGTCAAATTTTGGATACACGTTACCATATGATCGACCTGGGGTCATTTTAAGCCTCTCATAAGTCCAAAATTTTCTTGGAGATGAGAGGGACTCCCGCTCTCCTTCAAACCCCCAAACAGTAGGGGGCACATCCCTCTTCTGGCAACCCCCTGATGTATCTTTATGATGGGGGACGGCGCCGAAAAAGTGATCACTTTTTTAACAACATTTCTCAAACGAAAAATGGTGTTTGGGGTCTAAATAGGGCATTTTTTCACTGTTTGAGGCCTCAAAGGCGGTGAAAAGCCGTCAAAACACGCTTATATGAGGGAAAAGGTTAATGACACACAGTAAACGTTAATTAATGAGTCCATCAATTCAATGCCATTTCACATTACCTGAAAATATAACGAATGACCAACCTACGTACGTCTATGATCTCAACAGCGAGAGACATAACAGATTGTATACATGCATAGTAAAATATGGTCGTAGTGAACCTTGTTTTGTCCTTTAACTGCGTGTCAATATTTTTTTTCATCATTGCGACATTTAACAGCAAAATATTTTGAAACATTTAGCGACAGTTGCGACATTTAGAGACAAGTGCGACGTTTAGCATCGTTGCGAATTATAATGACGCCACATACATTGTATATTTATATATTAATGATCTCAATAATATAAACAGTATTAAACGAGTTAGATAAATTGTTATAAAAGCTCACTTCATTTTTAAACAAGAAACATATAATGTTATCAGAATTTTTTTTCAAAACTAATACTGACTCAACCATATAATTTTATTCTGGAAAAGTGATAGAGTGAATCTACCAATAACACTCTGACTAACTTGAGACCTATTAACCATTGTTCAATGGAGTAAGTTTATACCGATGTTATTTTAGTTTGATTGTGTAGTTTAAATGTAGATAAACTCTTAAATCCATTTCTTGAACCAAGTGTCCGTGCCTGGAACCAAGAATTCGTTCATAAAACGAAGAATCCGTACCTGGAACCAACCAGTACTGAACAATAAGTGTAAAGTTTCTTGCTCAAGGATATAACAATGGAGTGGATTAAAGGTTTCTACCAGCTTTATCATTGAAGCCTAATTTGCTTTAACGAATCATCTGATCGACAGAGTATTATGGGTCATTCTATCTTTCTATTTTGATATCATTTTAAAACAAATTATTGAATTATAATGATTCAGCTCACGTCATACAATTTGTTGACGTCACGACTAATGTCATTTGACGTTTGTATCTTAAAATTATGTTAATTGTGTAAAAATGTGTTTTCTTACAGAAATACACTACTCAAAAATAGCATTCATATCTATCCATCGGATTTTTCGTTTTTGGAGTTTTTTTCATTTCTAAGGGAAATTGTGTCTTTATTAGAACATAACATACTACACGTTTGTAACTTGCTTTTCATTGGATAATCGAGATTTTCATGTATAAGAAAGAAAGAAATATAGAGCGGCAAAGTGGACGCAGTTTAGTAATTATATTTTTCTTGTTATATCTGTTGCCAAACCATCACTGCCTTCTTAGCATGGTCTAAGGATTAAGCGACTGAGTCATGGAAACCCCATAACTTCATTGAAAGTGTCTGTCCAAAAATAAAAGTAACGTTTATAATGAATATATTTTAATACAGAAAATATGGACGATATGCGACGCAAAGACACACTCTCGTCGCCGAAAACAAAACGTACCAAGTACGATATGCACCGCAAAACGTCCACATGTGTACGATATGCGCCGGAAAACGTCCACACGCGTACGTTTTGCGGTACGGACGTTTTGCGGTGTTACAGTGCTTGTAAAGTCAGCATTAATTATATTATATCTAGAGCTATGATATGCGAAATTTAGATTGAAAACTATTAATGTTGACTATTTACCAGTATACAAAAACTGCAGTATGAGTGGCAATATCTTCCTATGCAATGAAAGATTATGTTTAGTCAGATCATGGATGTATAAAAAAAAACAAATTATCTCGTGTTTTTCTTAGATATAAATTTAAATTTTGATACTCCTCTTGGATAGTGTGAACAAATTTCACTTTGTATATCAAGAAAAAAACAACAACAGTTCATGTCAATGCAAATACCTTGCGAGGAAATAATTAGGTAAATGAACCTACTTTTGATAAATATTGAATGATTCATCCCTAATTTTTAACCCTAAAATGTCTCTGTTACTGTCAATTACCAAGAATTGTGGCAGTTTAATGGTGGAATATGTAATCTTATTTTATGTGATAAAATGTTTTCCAACGATAATTTAAACTTAATAAAGGGTTAATATTTGTTTATAAAAATAACAGTTTTAGGAAAAGTTACTCATTAACTCACCCTAAGTTCTTAAAGAAAATAAACACTTAGGAAGGTGTGATTGCAACGAGACATATATCTGTCGCTTTCATGTTTTCTTGACTATGTAGGTGCTTTGTAACAACGCACTTTGGTGTCAAACGCACGTTTGGAACACCCCGAAGTGCATTCCGTACTTTCGGGTCAATTTTAAACCCAAAGTGCGTAACATAGGTACCTATGTAATTTTTAACAGACAAACTACCGAATTTTGGGGTCATAAAAATTAAATTAATAAAAATAAATTGAAGTTAGTGTTAATTTAAAGTTATATCTTGTACTTAATGCCAAAAATAGCGCCAAATTGGAGACCGTGACTGGAGACCATATAGCTCAGAGTCTAATTAGCAATGCTCTGTATCCCTGAGAAATTCGGGGAAAAATTTCAATTTAGCAGGGGAGTATGTCAGGGTTCAGAACTGTTCTCTATATAGGGGAGAAGATGTGTAAGCGGTCGGATAGCTCAGTCGGAGAGTAGTGGAACGGTATTCTGAGGGTCTCGGGGTCGAGTCGCGGTCAGACTGAACATTTGTTTCACCCTTTTACATGGACAACCCAATTACAAACAAAAATGTGTTGAAATAAATTTCTTATATGGTCAAATCTTTTAAAATCGAAAAGGAAAGTCAAAATTTTTAATAAGCCATTCTTCTTGCAAAAACAGATCGTATATTGTACGAAAAAGGAAAAATAAATAGTAGCGTAATGTGTCATACTCACTATGAGGGGTGAGCCATCTTTTGTATGTACATCTTTGCATTGACGTATTAATTTTGACCACTTTCCTTTAGTACTTTAATTACTTTGATTTGAAATGTTTGTATTTAGTAGAAATGTTTTAGTTTCAATCATGTTGGTTGCCTCGTAGAATGTCGACGCTGCCACTGAAAACACTGAAAGGGTCATTCCTCCCAGCAATCACCACAATCATTACTTCGTTATGGTTATTGTGTTGTAATTTTATCAGATAAATACTATTTTATGGTTGATTACAAACGTCTGTTTTCTAATCAGATATATAATCATCCCAGGTAGGTAAAAGTTTACGAGAATGATTAGAGAGTGTAAAAGGCCTCAACAGACGGTAGGATTTTGAAGTACATTGTACAAAACCAATTAAAACTAAGATGTACAGGCAAATCTTAATGTGTGAAGGTTACTATTTCTTGAATTCGGAAACCTTAAGTCTAGATGTAAGGGATAGGACATGTTCTATTTTGAAAATCTTGTCGTACAGATTTCTACAGACCTCCAACAATGACAAGTCACAGATTACCAAATTATCTCCTGATAATGGGTGTAATGAATGAAATTCCAGAACAATTAGGGCTAAAAGGTAAAATAGGTTAAAACTGATTTTGAAAAACTCTTCAGGAGACCCAAAGTTGTGTTATGTTCGAATCCCAAATTATTCAGAAAATGATTATGTCACGGTATTGAACTGCTCTCTTATTAGGGGAGGGGGTAGTTTGCAGGCAGCCGGATAGCTTAGTCAGTAGAGCCGCAGTACGGTATTCCGAGGGTCCCAGGTTTGAGTCTCGGTCAGGCTTCACATTAATTTTTTTTTAAATGGAGGTGTTTCAATCATTACTCATGGCGAAAAACGTATTTAGTGAGTAAAGTATGTAAAGGATCAATGTAAAAGGATTCTTTTTAGGATTCCTACAGTGTAAAATTACCGTCTGAATGTGTTGCTTTGAAAATTGTACATCTTATCTCTAATTAGTGCTGTACAACTAAATCCTACCGTCTGTTGAGGCCTTACGGATAAATGAAAATATCTCATAGAAAAAAGGAAAATTAAAACGGCGACGTTCGAAGAATTTGCGGCGCAGTGAATACGTCACTCAGGTTTCGTGACTATTTCAAGATGACATATGTTACGATTTTCAACAAATATACCTTATAGTAGAGTTTAGAAACATATCCTGAACATTTGTTTACTAAAGGCATGAACGGAACCAGAGTTCTGCACTACAAAAAGGGAAAATAAGGAAAACACGGACAGGAAGACCGATCTCTGTCGCCTATAAGCAGGTGCACCGTTACCGGAAGTTTGCGTATAACAAAAATTAATGTATGCCATCCAAACACTCTATACAGACATTAACAACCACATGATTTAAGTTTGTAATTGTCGATGTATGGGTAAAGCTGCACCATTATTGCGTTGAAAGCCATTGAGAGTATTTGAGAAAGGCGCCTTATGTAGATTTAACGCCGTCTTTGACGTTGACGTGCGCCGCGATTCAGATAGTTGCCACGGTATTTACGGCGTATTTGTGTTGTTTGTTGATATTTTTCTATGTAAATTTGTGAAAATGTTTCAATCATATGGGTTTATAACATAATAAAATATCAGATGCGTACCTATTTTACTTAGCTTTTAAACAATCTTGTCACAGAATATTGGGACAACCCACGTATATGGCCTTTTATAAACGTGAATGTTAAGATTCAAAGATTTTATTTTCATTAAAATGCAAAAATAGCTCAAAAGAGAAACCTTAGCAAACTGGTAGCTTACACACATACATACGTAAGTACATATGTAAATATCTGCAAAATCTTTATTATCACCAAAAAAGAACTTATAACCACCTTCATCATCATCATCATCATCATCATCATCACATTATCGTAGCAAAATTTTACAAAGTCCAATGTCCGTTATACTGTGTTTTGAAAACCGACTTTTCTTCTCATTCGGTTTCACACTGTTTGATTTTACTGATATTTCACATATATTTTCAAGTAACACATCGCAAAACATAGATGAACATGACTAACATGATTATGTTTAACATGGATATGAGTCTTCTCATTAGGAAAGAATGGTTTTCAGTATTTTGAATTAAAAATACTGGTGATGATATAATGATGCACTAATCATGATGATAATGTACTTAATTTTATGATGATAATTACAATTATGATGATGATACTGATGATGATGATGTTGATGATGAATGTGGATGATGCACTTATAATACTGATAATGTATTTATAATGATGATAATTACAATTATGATGATGATACTGATGATGATGATGATGATGTGGATGATGCACTTATAATGATGATGATTACAATACTGATGATGCTACTGATAATGATGATGTTTATGATAATGTAGATGATGCACTTATAATTATGATGAATACAATACTTGTGATGCTTCTGATAATGGTGATGTTTATGATGGTGTGGATGATGCACTTATAATGATCATAATGTACTTATTATGATGGTAATTACAATTTTGATGATGTTACTGATGATGAGGATGATGTTGATGATGATGCTCTAATAATGATTATAATGTAACTATTATGATGATGATGATGATGATGATGATGATTACAATATGATGATGATGATTGAGTGGTGGTGATGATGATGATGATGATGATGATGATGATGATGATGAGAATGATGTTGATGATGATGTGGATGATGCACTTATAATGATGAAAAGGTACTTATTATGATGATAATTGCAATTATGATGATGGTACCGATGATGATGATGATGAGGAGGAGGAGGAGGAGGAGGAGGACGTACTGATCATGATGAGAATTATGTGTGTGATGTACTTATATACTCAGTATTAAAAGAGGCCCATTACCCGTCAAAATTAGGCACTTTGGCGTAGTTGGGAGCAATAGTCGCTATGACGACTAAAGCTCTCCAGACAGCGATATTTGTTGAGAGTTATATGCAGCCTCACATACGTGCATCAAGTATAAACAAAACGTTCTTTGTGAATTTCTTTCTTGAAATATTAAGCGGCCCTCAACACACAGAATGTGCATTTCGGTATTAGGTAAAAATGTTGTTGTCAAGAAAAAAATGTTATTGTTCAGAGATTAAATGGTAGCAATTTGCCAGATTCAGCTCTGGTTTAATGAAGTGAACAGATAACGATCTCTGAACAAACTTTATTTTCTACGCTTGCTTGATATTCGTTCCTTTAATAAGAAAGAATAATGATATCACATCAAACTCTGTGCACGGCGATTGCTCAATGTATGGAACAAAAACCTATCTCAGAGGCAGCACTGTGTTCTACTCTAGTGCAATATTCGCCCCTTTAAAAGAGAACGAATAACAATCTCAGTGCCAGCTCTGGGTTCACTGCCAGCATCTAAAAATGAAAACGACTATCGATATTAGAGCCAGCTCAAGGTTCGATGCTAGCACTATATCCGCTCCTAACTAAATCAACATACAAATGTACTTGTATAAAGCTTAATTAATTAAATGGGTTTGATCATCTGCTACTTTGCTCAATTTTCCAATTTTCTATAATCTAAATTACCAAATTAAAAACATGTCACGATAGAATGATAATAATAATAATAATAATAATAATAAAGACTTTATTTAACGAGAAAACTCATTTGAACAAACATATCAATCTTCCATGAGGCCCTCAACAAGGAACAATATAAGTTTAACATATTCAAACTATTAAAAATACATAAATGTAAAAACATACAGGAGATTATCAATTTGTATACATCAATGTGTGATAATACCTCAAGTATAAGGTTTTAAAATGGTTCACAGATGTAGCAGACTTAATATAATCAGGAAGGCCGTTCCAAATACAAGATCCAGAATAAACAAAAGACTTACGAAATTGTTCAGTATTTGGTCTAGGGATGTATGCACGTCGTGTATCTAGGTTTTTCACATATTCAAAAGAAAGGGTATTTTCAATATTTTTTGAAGTGTTGACTTCATGTTTACGGCATTTTTTTAAAAAATGCATTCGTAGTGAAGTGTCACGAAAGCGACATATCTGATAAATATAAGATTGTGATTTTGCTTTGATACACAACCACTTTTCCAAAGCTAGCAGTACTTTTTCTATGGAGCATTTGTTCTGAGAATGATTTTTTAAGTAGCCCGCATATATGAATTTATACGTTTAAAACAACAATAATTTGCAACAATATATAAAGTCTCCAGAAACACATTTCAGGGGGCATAATCTCGAACTGTCGTTTCTGTGTGTGTGTGTGTTTTTTTTTTTCATTTTCGAGACGAAAAAGTGAAAGTACGACAAAGTTGGGCAAAAACACGACACATTCAATTACAGATTCCTTATTAACGATAAAATTGTCTTGTCATAGATGTACATGTATGCTATTTCTCTTAATCTTTCCAAAAAGGACCCCTTTTAATATTTCCAAAAAGGAACCAATCTATTAAAGTATATAAAAAAACTTAATCACAATTATGATTTATATAATGATATTTGTAGAGTAAAATTGAAATGGAAATGATAAAATTTAATAATTCAGTTAAAACTTAAATCTTAAGTATTTATCTGCAAGGTTTTAAATTATAAATGATAATGTTTGTGTTACTGTATAATAATTTCAAATATGTTTGTGCAAACATATTACATGCAATATCAACAGTTTCAAAAAAGTAGTCATATTAAAATTGAGTACATAAAAACCATCTATTCAAATTTGTATAAATTAAAATCTATTTATTAGTACAAATGTTAACTTTTAAACATGTCAAGCTTTCATTTGTTTGTTCTTTTTATAATACTTGTTAACCAATGCAAAGAAGAGATTCAGTATTATAGCATATATCAATGTTTGGATATGGAACACATATCCACATATGGATCACAATGTGAATTTTGGCCATAATTATCTTCTTTTGTTGATTATTGTCCTAAAGGGTTTGTGTGTTGTTTTACATCAACATTGTGTGGTTGTATAGGCTTTTGAGCTTATTTTCAGACATTTTCTTTATCCTCATGTTGTATGTTTGACACACCTAAAGTTTACCCACGACAAAAATATTTCTTAAAAAAGACCACATCAATGCATGAATGGGTAACTTTAAAAGAACTATACAAGGGTATAATATATATCTTTTAATCCACCAATTCTGATGAGCATAAAATATGTAACAAACAGGTTATAGTACATATAATCAAATACATATGGTAACATTTGTAAATTGAGTAACATGCATAAACATGGTACACTTCAAAGATTATAGAACATATAAATTACAAGAGTTTCATGAATACGTCGATAGTATAAATGAATATATTAGCGAAAGTTAAATCGAAAGCATATATTCTACATTATACAACCGAATCAAAATTCATTACAGAACAGAACATAATCTTAAGTCTAGTTTCGAAACGAAAGTACTAGAACAAAGAAGATGTGTTTCAATTCATCAACAAACACATGTACAATAAAAATTGCCAAATTGAAGAAGAGCATCCATGTATATTGGCATTTATATATATGTAACATAAACAGACGGTTTATTGGCTTTAGTACAGATGCTACATTAAACAAGTAAGCATAGTCTAAAGGCAAGTGCATGGTTGATAAACCCGTTCATTGAGCACAACACGGATACTTGTATAAGTTTATCACATTGATCCGAGGGCGACATATCAATAAAAGATTGATAACCTTCATATCCCCACTTATCAATTAAACAATTCCACAATTTAGCTCTCTCAGAATCCTTATTTGGACAAAAGCACACTAGGTGTTCAACAATGTTTTCACATACTCTTTTGCAGTTGGAGCATTCCGTAGTGTATTTTCTAGACACTTGACGTGAAACTATTTTCATAAGTTGCCTACACATGTATATAAGTTTATGATTTTGCCTTGCAACATTCCAAAGTAGACAAGACTTTGAATTCTTGGAGAACATGGTATTCAAGAAACTATATTGCTCAGTTAGTCTATTTAATATTAGTGTTCGCAATTCATTTTTCATACAAAAATAGTTCATATTTAACAAATGTGACTCAAAATTGTAAAATTTATCTGCAATTTCCCGAAAATGTCGTTCTCAAACGGTAGTTTAACCATCATATGGTTAACCGGAAACCAACATATTGACCTTTGCACATTTTGGTGAACCTTATGAAGTTGGCCACCTTGAAATTGCATGAGTATTTGTAAGACAATATAAACTATCACGCAACGATATGCATCTTGAAGTTAAATATACATTTTCGCACTAACGATAGAAGTGTAATATGACATCATGATAGAAGTTTCTGAGCTCATTCTTTGGCTGAAGATAAAATACAAAGTGTATTTCGTTCGCTCGAACTCGGAGGGCCTGTGCAAATTTGTTCGAGAGATCGGTAGTTCGAGCCAACCGAGGTCGAACTATTATTACGCTGATCATATGTCTTAAGGTTTATAGCATACATTGGTCGGATGATAAATACGTAAATATAATTGTTTGTTAGTACATTTGTTCGTCGAATATGTCATATTCAGAATTATTATCCCAGTGTTTTCAATTAAGTATTAACGGTATGTTGTGTTAATCTATATTCATGCATCTTGTAATTGGTTGAGTTCGATTGGGCAATCAAACCAAACTTCAAAATATATTTATATGTTTATAATGGGACTTTTTAATTTTAAAAAATAAATTAATAAAATATTTAAGAAAAAGTTCTACAGCAGCATTTATTTGTAGTCATTTACTTAAATAAACACACATACAAGTATCATTCGATAAATACATAACACTATTACAATTCACGTTACATGAACTACGGTTGTAATTAAAGCCGTCCGGATAAACGTCATTCTTTATTGACTTTTGCATATTTCACTTATTTCACAAGTTATTTTCTTTTTATCGTTACCATAAACGGCAAATAAACAATATTATTGTAACAAACAAATCGGTTACAACACCTCTTATTTTGTATCAATTAACCTTAATTGCCTTTGTCATAATCACGAGGTGTTAAAAACATGTGTCGCCGACTGTCATTTATTTAGGACATGTCGACTTGTATTTTTGTGTTCGACCGAAAAGGTGTGATTTTCACTATATATCTGCCGAAGGGACCAGAGATCAGGTTCGAGAGTTCGAGCGATCGGTGTTCGAGCGATCCGAGGTAGAACAATATATATTATACAGGAATTGTGCCGGGACTGGGCGATAAGTTCGAGCGAAGGGAGGTATTCGAGCGATCCGAGTTCGAGCAAACGAAGTTTAACCGTATTTATCTATAGAGCGTTGTAAAAAACGTACTTTGTATGCAAACGCACGCAGGCAATCACGTGCACGCGTTTACAGAGCACGCATGCAGGTAAGGATGCGCAGACGATTACACAGAACGCACTCAAGCAAGCACGCGCACATATTTACATAGCCCTCACTCAGGAAAGCACGCGCACACATTTACACAGCACGCATTCAGGCAAACAAGCACGCGCACACATTTACGCAACACGCACTCAGGCAAGCCCGCGCACACATTTACATAGCACGCACACAGGAAAGCACGCACAAACGTATACACAGTACGCACGCATAAATTACAGCTGGCTGCTATAAAATGTATTATTAAAGCAGATTTGATAAAGAATTACTGAAAAACAGCTGTAACCATATTTCATAAATATCAAAGATATACACCTATTTTATTGTCTCTCTATAATCTTTATTGAATATTTAGCATGGCACGAATTATTACATTTTATGACTTGGACATGATAAAGTACGAATGTATTCCAATTTTCAATGTTGGAGGGTATCGCCTGTTGTATGCTGTTTTCAATATGTTCAAGTTATTGTTTGTTTAAAAGTGAAAGTAAAACTTATTAGAGTGATGTATGTAACTAAATTTAAATAAAATGGCATTTTTTCTCGTTATCGGGATGTAAATTAATATAAGAATTATTAACAAAATATGTTAATATGATATAAAGCAACAATAGTCTCTAAACCAAAGAAGATTAAACAACTTATAGGGTTTAATACTTTGTATGTACATGCATATACATGTTTTATGTCATAAAAGTAATGTTTTATCTTGTTTAAAACCGCTTCTATTTTCTAGACATATTTAAAGAAAACAGCATAAATATCTTAAAATATAGATAATTATTATGTACATTTTGATTGTTTAATGACATTCGACGTAACAAGCGTGCAGTGTCATGTCAAAATACGTTTAAAATTTCCAAACAAAATAACGTGTCAGCTGCGAAAGCTGCGAAAGATATCATATTTTAGTTTGATTGTATCTTTTTATTTATTGATAACTGGGAAACAAGTAGGATAATAAACATATATGTATGATGTTATCGTTCTTTTATCTTGAATACTTGTTAAAAAATCATGATACTGTACGTGATCCTAATCTGTCTTTTATATATCTGAACATTACTTTTTACTAACTCTATAGGCTTAAAAACATTGTTTATGACACGCTTATAGAACCCAGTATATCTTAAAACGTACTGTTTTACTTATGTTGATCCTTTTTAACCGTTAATTGCACCACATCAGTGTCACATATGTGTCATGTCATATACCGGTTAACTTTTAATTCCCTTATCGGTTCCCAAACAAAATTGAAAGAATAGAAAACCATGTACTAGTATTACTCTGTCTGTACAATGAAATTGGTAGAATGTTTGTTTGTTTCAATAAAAGAATATTACAGAACGTTACTAGTATAGATTTGACGTGTCCGACAAATCAGGTAGTGCGTATACCAAGTCCTCGCTATTTACTCATTTAAGAGAAGCAATTGAAAATGTTGCTAGCAAACGTTTCATTATGGTTTCATTAACTGTTATCTCCAGAAACAAACATAAGAATGTTGAAAAGACGTTACTGTATAGTTTTTGAGATTTCCATAAAATAGTTTATCATACTTGCAATATTTCTAGATAATTATACTTTGTGTAACAAGAAAAACCACTGTCAGCTGCAGATATCATCAATGCTTTGGGTTATATGTATCAATTTTATTGATTGATAACAGGCATAACAAACAAGATAATAAACATATCTATATATGATAGCATCATTCTTTAATCTTTATAACTTGTTTATATTATAATATATGTGTAATGTTAACATTATCTCTGAGATATATCGCCACCTTACCTTCATGTTTCATTCCTCAATGAAAGATGTTCAAAAAAGTTTACAAAGCTAAAGTGTCTGTATGAATAAACCTACGGCGACTTTTCAACATACAGTATACTTCAGCTGCCCACCAGAAAATCATTTACAAAGCAAGCATCATATGCAAGGAGAATTTAATTCCCTGAAGTAAAATATCTTAAAGTATATATGTGTTTTGAAATGTTTTCATACTTACATTTGCTTGCAAACAGATGTGTACAAGTCTCTAGACCAGTGTTATTTTGTACGAAGTTTCCATTTGTGCTTTCAGCGTAAAATTTTCGCAAAAATGATTGCAACAAAGGAGATTTGGTTTATACAGAATTTATTTTAGTTCGATTGTGTAGGAAGCTATAAGCTTATAGACACACTTTCGAGTCCGTTCCTGGAACCAACCAGTACTGAGCAATCAGTGTAAAGTTTCTTGCTCAAGGAAACAACGACTTGCCCCTGACGGATGCGGCTAGCAATCACGAGATTACTAGTCCGACGCAAAGGAGATTTACGATTAATTTAGATTACAATTGTCATAATATACATGTAATGTAAACCATTATCACGGACACGTACACGCTTGACAAAACAATTAATGACATGCTCCTTCCAGAATTTATATTCTGTCCAATGAAACTTCCCCGCCTTGATGACGAAGCAAGAATATTCACAAAGACGGACTTTGATTATAGTTTTAATTGGTGTTGTACTTCAAAATCCTACCGTCTGTTGAGTCCTTAACTTGTTCGTTTTTAAAGTTATTTAACTTAAATTTTCTCTGAGATGTTTTAAACATAGCAGCAGAGGAAGTCAACGTGACATTGTGCAGACACACCATCAGATATTTGAAATATACGTTATTAAGTTTAGCCCATTCATAACAAAATGCAAATTATTTGATGACCGTCGGCAACTCAAACCAATGTCGTTAATACTGAAAATTTCTTAGTAACTAGAGTAAATATTTTGTAAATGATTTGTTGTAATGTTAAATAATAAACTTAACGGTTATATGTGTGAATTATTATCTGTTTTAGCGTTTAAAATGAACCGTCTATTAAATTTGTCACGGACTTTTGGGACAACCCTCGTATGTCAATAAGATTTTATGTTTGTGTTTACTCAGATATGTTGTACTACCGTCCAATGTAAATGTTAATTTACTCGACAAATGTTCCCAAACATTTCAAACAAAATAGTAGCTTTTTGTATAAAGGTTTAAATAAGTGTGAAATAAAAGGGAAACACTGTTGAATAAAGTCTAAACACAAGTACAATGCAAACGATTTGTATAAAAACAGATGAGAACAAATACTAGTAGACTTGATCAAACGCTCCTCATCTTAACAGAAATACAATAGATCAAGGTATCATATAAACATTACAAAAGCATTGATCTAAATATATAAATATATAATATATATACATAGTTATTTATCATTAGACTGATATAATGGCTATTATAACACACATATCATACAAATTCGAATTACAATTAAATAATTTTCTTGAATAATCGAAAAAAAATTGTAACAATAGCAATCATGGCAAAAGAGAATAACACTTTTTATCATTAAATACTAATAAGTATTTGTAGTGTAATATGAGTTAAATAATTGTCTATGTATTATTTTCTTACATTTTTATTCTCTGAACATATTGAAATAACATGATATTTAAATATAGCATGCCAGGTCTAAGGTTTGAGAAAGGATTATGTTTAATTTAATCTTCAAGACAAAATACCGAAACTGAATCTGTTTGCCCTTTAGTTTATAGTTTAGGGCCCCAAAATGAAATAGATTAAAACAACTACAGTAGAGTTCAATAGTCGGTTTAATCCCCCAAAACGGCGAATTTTACTGTTTAGTCTATTAACCGTCTTTAAGACTCTGATAAAAAAAACGTGTGCTTCAAAAATATAATAATTATATCACATCACTTAAACTTAAAAATAAAATAAGTACTGATATTTTATCTGACAGTGCTCGACAAATCTCAACTGTAACTACATGCATGTACTTAACGGACCTAGTTTAAACTTGATTCGGCATGGAGATTAATTTGCACAATGCAGATTATGATATAATGACATTCTATATTGTAAGAATGTATTTCAAACATGTTTTAATACCACCCCAGGTGATAATCATACTTTAGGACCTTTTTAAATGTTGATTTAATTTGACTACAATTGAATTAGTGTAGGTACTTATACAGAAAAATCGGTTTTGTGTATCTTCGATTAAATAAGTAAATAAAATATGCCACCGTTCTGAATTGACTAACTTATTTTGTGCAAAAAATATTTTGGATTATATGAACAGGTTTGGATGACGGTAGTGCAATTATCCTTTATTACTGATAGATCTAATTCTTGAGTCACAATGATGCATATTCGAGTAAATCGGAAGTTAAGTGGCTACATTTTTGTATCTGTGACTATTTGTTTGATATATATCAGATCAGTCGTTTATCAGGTCAAGCAACCGGTGATATTTGGACCGGAAAAGTATGGAAATTATACCGTGCAAATGCAGCCAAATTTGGATAAATTGATTGACTGGACAAACCCAAGATATCCATATAACGTGACGTACTTGATTGAGAATCCAGATTTATGTTCATCAGTTAAAGATTTAAGTGTTCTTGTTGTAGTAAATTCGGGGACTGAACACTTTGATAGAAGACTAGCTATCAGAAGAACGTGGACCAATAACAAATATTATTCTCATTTGGGCACCGTCAGAGTTTTATTCCTTTTAGGGATGACCGCTAACCCAGTAGTTCAAGAAGGTATAGAAGAAGAAGCTGAAGCTTTTAGGGACATCTTACAAGGTGACTTTATTGATACTTATTTGAACCTTACACACAAAGGTGTCATGGGTTTTAAGTGGATAACTGAACGTTGTCGAAACGCTAAAATGATAATGAAAGTTGACGACGATTTTGTTATAAATATGTTTCTCTACTTTAAAAAGCTGGACGGAGAATTGAAGTCTATAAACGTTTACTGTGAAATGCTAATGCAAGCTGTAATCCAGAGGAATATCACCAAGAGGTGGTATGTCAGTCCAAAACACTTCAAAGGCGAACTATACTATGAAAGATATTGCGAAGGCAAGTTTGTTAGTATGACAAATGATATAATACCATCATTATATAAGTCTGCCATGAGAACTCCATTCTTTCCTTATGATGATGTGTTATTATTTGGCTATGTTATGCATAATATACCAGGGCTCCGTTATAGAACAGATTCAATAGGAATGACTCTTTATAATGATATCGGCATTAACTGTTTACATAAACAAAAAAGTGACTGTGAAAAGTTTGTTATCGTGGCAAATAGCGCTATTCAAATGGAAAGAACATGGCTTACTATTCTAAAATACTATGTTAAGTGAGTTTATGCCCGTTTTTGTTTTCATAATCAAGTCCAGCGGAATTTACTATAAATTTCAAAATATTGACTGTATTAATTGATTGTGTTTAACCAAAAGTTAATATTGGAAAATGTTAGGGATGAAATAAAAATCTGCCTCAAATGCAAAAATACTGTCTCGCTCTTTTTTGATAAATTGAATTTTACAGGTAAATTACGATGGATATATAAAAACATTGATCGGGGCGTCTCGTGAGTTATTTACCGATTATGCGAAGAAAATCATCAAATCAAATTGAAACAATAACTTACTTGACACTATATACCTTTAGATTGGCATGATGCCACTTTACTGACAGATATACTGATATTAATACGAAATATTCCAACATTAGCAATAGATACTATGCAAATTGCTTTTAAAATAATAATAAAAAAAAAAAAAAAAACAACACATACAATACAGTTAATTTTATATTTTTTTATCAGATCGGTAAATTTACACTTGAATTCATAAAAAATATAAACACATACATATTTTGTCTATGGTGTCAGATTTTCTATGTATGTCATAATATTCAGAGATGGTCTTCAAACAGGAGTGGTCTATGCAAGGGTTTAAACAAATCAAACATGTGACATTTTCAATATCATGTTGTGAGACCTTATTGGTTTTAAGTTTTAACTAAATAAGTAACTTAAGTAACTGTACTGGTGTATGGTGACTTGTAGATGCCTGACATTATCTAAAATTGTCAGGCGAACTTAATATTACAATATTTATATAAGACAGTTATCATTATAAATAAATATTATGATAAAATGTTGTTGTCAGGCACAAATTTAGGATGTACTAAATTGTCAAGGATTTAGACAGATTAAGATTAAAATGTTTTTAATTAATCACTTATTATGTCCTAACCGCATGGCACAATCCGTCTTAATCCAAGATTATATTTTCTGTGTCACTATTCAATGGTTATAACGATCCAAGTTTTCAATTAATTCATAAATACAACGTTCTATTTCACCAGACAATATCTGGTAAAAAAGAAAAGCTTTTACAACTACGGCCAAATCAAATCTTCCAAAGAAAAATGGTGTTTCTACTGTCCTTTATAGCACCCATGCGTTTATTTAAGGTCGCCGCCGGAATGCCCATATGGGCGACCGTACACTCAAGTCGGGCCAGCCTAGAGCGTCCCGCCGAGATTTTTTCGTCGAGTTTGGAAGACCCCAGGTGCCCCTCCGGGCATTATTTCAGGCACGAGCGGGTACCTGGGTAGAACCACCGACCTTCCGTAAGCCAGCTGGATGGCTTCCTCACATGAAAGATTTCTACCCGAGTGAGGATCGAACCTACAGCAGTGAGGGACCTGTGATCTCAAGTCAGCGACCTTAACCACTCGGCCACGGAGGTGTTAGTCCATATTTATAGAGCTGTCCTGCATCAGGAAGAAGAGCATTGATGAAGGGGTGGGCGACTGTTTTGAGCGTGCGTGTCTCTAACTGACTTAACCCAATATAACCTACATCTCCTGACAATAAAATCACTGAAAGGCTGTTCGAAAGCATTTCGTGGAATCGCAAAAATGCTGTTTTCCATTTAGTTTTATTTAACCGTTACTTCTGTACATGTTTTAATGATGCAATAAACGCTGTATTTTCCATAATTAATTGCAATTTTAATTGTAATTTCATTGTCTGAAAAAATAGACACATTAGACTGCTGGCACCTTTCGACGTCAAAACTATCTATGTCAAAACCTTTGTTTTATTAGCATTCAATATATTACGCCAATATTAGCTGTATAATATAAATAATATTACAGCTGGACAAAGTTCCCCGAAACTGATGATTGCCTTTTCCAATAAGACCATAAGCAAATTTAGAGATAAACAGTAAGAAAATTGGTGAAAACAGAAAATGAATTATTTTACTATGAAATAATTACAACCTCAAAATGGTATAAGGACATAAAGGATTATTTACTATCTTGGACCCGTTAACCACTTGATAATGTTATGTACAAACGTAAAGCCAGTATCAAGTACATGTACTCGTATATGTAACATGTATGCCATTATTGCTGTACTCATTAACCCGTTCGTTCCTGAAGTTACTGTACTGTGCTACATACCCCCCCCCCCCACACACACACACAACTACTAGTAAATCAGAAAGACAACACTGTTATGTGTTTACGAGAAAAACTAATGCATTTAATTGGATTGTAAATTTGCCCAAGTTAATATGAAGAAGATTAATATTTAATTCGTAAGAACAGTTAAGAATACACATATTTTGGATATATATCACACAAGAAGCATGCTCTGGGGCAAAAACATCAGTATAACCATAAAACTGATCACAGATTCGACCTATTAGAATATAAGCCCCGCCTACGAACAACCTAATAACCTACTGCAAAGAGGAAAACGTATATCCGTGGCGAGCATGTTGAAGTTAAAATAAACAAAATCCTTGAATAAATTAATCACTGGATATATCCGAACATGCTGGTTAATTTTATTGAATTTGAAATTTATTTTACAATTCAAAATTAATCAATACCGTGTTATGGTTGACACATATATCATTATTAGACTGTGGAGCAAGGACGTGGCTCAACTGAATTCGAAATGGCATTGTAACACCGCAATTTGGGGTCAAACGCACTTTGGGGTCCTACCCCAAAATGCGGTAAACTTCACAGCGCACTTTGGGGTCAAACGCACTTTGGGGTCAAAATCGAGAAATTGACCCCAAAGTGCGTTAATATGCTACATATCAACGCACATATGGGTTCCAGATTTCTTAAGTTGCCATCTGAGTTCTGCTTAAATACCGAGTACTGACTTATATTGAAATATTTGAGGTAGCAAAAACATCAGTATAACCATAAAACTGATCACAGATTCGACCTATTAGAATATAAGCCCCGCCTACGAACAACCTAATAACCTACTGCAAAGAGGAAAACGTATATCCGTGGCGAGCGTGTTGAAGTTAAAATAAACAAAATCCTTGAATAAATTAATCACTGGATATATCCGAACATGCTGGTTAATTTTATTGAATTTGAAATTCATTTTACACTTCAAAATTAATCAATACCATGTTATGGTTGACAAATATACCATCATTAGACTGTGGAGCAAGAACGTGACTCAATTGAATTTGAAATGGCATTGTAACACCGCACTTTGGGGTCAAACGCACTTTGGGGTCCGACCCCAAAATGCGGTAAACTTCACAGCGCACTTTGGGGTCAAAATCGAGAAACTGACCTCAATGTGCGTTAATATGCTACATATCAACGCACTATGGGTTCCAGATTTCTTAAGTTGCCATCTGAGTTCTGCTTAAATACCGAGTACTGACTTATTGAAATATTTGAGGTGGAGTTCAAGATGACTATCGATACCCATATACATCACTGTGCAATTTTCCTAATTGCCATTTAAATTCTGATTTAGCAGTAATTGAAAAAGATGCGTTTGATACCTAATGTTTTATTAATTTAACCACTTGTAATATCAAAAAAGAAAAGAAAACAAGTTTAACACATATAATATATATGGTGGCCGGTTGTGGCCATTTTAAGCCAGCGATAATTAGCTTTATCATAAAATGTTGCGGCAACTTAAAAACTCGCGAGGTTTCTGTCAAAATCGTACAAAATGTCGCGGTGAATGTATAAACCTACATATTTTGGTTCATACAGCATTTATTTTAGTTCGATTGTGTAGGAAGCTATAAGCTTATAAACACACTTTCGAATCCGTTCCTGGAACCAACCAGTACTGAGCAATGAGTGTAAAGTTTCTTGCTCAAGGAAACAACGACTTGCCCCTGACGGGGTTTGAACCCTTACGGCTAGCGATCATTAGACTACTAGTCCGACGCTTTAACCACTCGGCAATGCCGCCACTTCATATTTTAAAACAGTTGTTGGAAACAGCAAGGAACATTTTGGTATTTTAAACTGGCGAGTAAGTGTCAAGGACACTACCGGCCATCATAATTGTTCTTAAATTGTACATGTACTCTTAGAAATAAAAGATGTTTAAAAAAATCCTGTTCTGTCAGCCATTTACTTGATAACTTTTGGTGCCATATTGAAACCAATTTTCACTTTGACGTGGATTTTATGAAATGCAATTGATATCATCTCAGTACATTTCATCTTCTGTAAATGACTTTTTACAGGTAAGTTAGAAATACAATTTATAATAACAAAGTTGAGCCCTTTTCACAATTTTAGATATTCCTAAATATTTGTGCCACATGATATCGCTAATGAAAAGATATACAATGTCGAAAATTCATTAAAACTTTAGAAAAAAGACCGTGATAACTATCAGTTGATGCATTACAGTAAATTTTGGTTTGAATTTTGTAAACCCTAATAATTTTTACGTAACCAATCATGTTATTTTATGAAGTAACTGCAGCTATAAGTAAACTTTTTTTCTTATATATACTTGTATATGTCCGCAACGACTTATTTTTAATTTGTGGCCAGTTTGGATGCCGTCCTGAGACTAAAAAAACTGATAGGAGTAGAATTTAATGTAACATAAATTTACAGCCAAGAGACAGTTTATACTCGGAATCAATAATCAAAGGGCTGCAACCTCTGTGGTATTTTCTGATCTTTGCAATCTAAATCATACTGACTATCTGTATGTATTTTCCTATATAAGTTTATTTTTATATACTATAATTAATCTTACGCAGCGACTGCGTCTATAACAGTTTGAGATTGATACATATGGAATTTTGCATGACTAGAGTTGCATCAAAAATCATTTTCATTTTTTATGACAGCCATACTTTATCCTTGCATATCGTGGCTACTTCCTTAAAAAAGACACTTCAAAAAAAAAAAGTTGCCTCGACTAGGTTTTGAACCTAAACGAGCGCGCTACCTCTGCACCACGGTGAAGTAATACATATGTAGCTTGAATAATAACAAATAGATTGTAATTCTAAATTGGGAATTTCCATTCCGTGTTTGTAATCCTTACTAATTTCGAGGTATTTCTTCACTATAAACCTGTTGTTTAACACTGATGTAAATAATTTAGCGAAAATCTTCTCGCCAAAACAGTACGACATGTATATATTCCACTACTCGACAGTCAGATTTATTTGTGTACTACGCTCTGGAGTATTCGGTAATCGACATAGCTAAAAATAGCATTTTCATTGATTAAGCTTTACGGAAATAGCCGAACATTTTTCATTGGGTAAAAAAGATATTCATCCGCGAAATTTGTGATTGTAACCTCATATTTCTATTGACTACTCTAAACTTTTAATGCACTGTAATTCGTTAAATGCATACATTAAAAATTATTCTTTATTTTAAATTGCTGGTTTTTAAGCAGTTCTGAGTGAGAACTACTTTGCGTTGTTAGGTCTGTTAGGAAAATTTGTGTTAGACCGTGGATGTTAGCTATGTATTTACTGATCTTGCGATCAGAAAATACAAAATCTTGCAGGTTATTTAGGTAACATTTCAGGTTTTGCAAAAGGTATGAGTTTTATGTGCAACCAAAACTGCTGCCATTTTGAATGAGACGAGATGACTTTCTTACTTTTCGAAAATTACTATATACGTGTTTTGAAAATAATTTCTGCCATAATCTGACATGTATTTCATCTAAATATACACTTATGATTTTGTTGAGTATAATGTATTCTTTCAATATGGCATCTATCTTGGAATCCATCTTAAATGTTTCATTTTGCCCCAAGTTGTGGCAGATTGACACAGCTTGAATTATTTTTTTCAGTTTACAGCATTCAACATTGAAAAAAACGTTACCTCCCTTTAATAATATACCAAGAAAATCGATATCAACAGATCCTATCGTATAAGGAACTGGTTTTTAATAAGATGGAAATATGTGTGACAATTGTCAACACATGACGCTAGTTCATGGGTAAGCCTTAAATATTATACAAATATGGACTTTTTAGCTGTTGAATATGATGTGATATGTACTGAAAAAATTAATATTGACCGAGGTGATAGCCGAGGTCAATATTAATTTTTCAGTACATATCACATCATATTCAACAGCTAAAAAGTCCATATCTGTTTTATTATATAATTTATAAATAGCTTTTATATGGCTTATCACATTATTTTTCAGCTTGTCTACTGTTTCCATAATTTGGTCATTTTCCATTTGCATGCTTATCCCTATTGTTCTTAAAAATGTAAAATGATAACTAAAATAGACTAATTTGACTCTTATGTACACCCCACTCAATGTTTTTTTCCAGAACAATAACAACAAACTTGGCGTGACATCACGTCAAAGTCTCGCGTCTTTTAGGGATTTCCAGAAAATCTATTTTTAGAAGAAAAACCGGTGAATATAATCTGAAAATCTATTTTTAGGAAAAAAAACAGTGAATATACTCTGATATTGACCTGTTATTTTTTACAAAAAGTTGCTTGTTAGCCAATCAGGGAAAGGCATTTCAAAGCTATTTATAGATTATATAATAAAATATGTTATCTAATGTATTGTTACACACAATACACATCAAAAATATCTATAATTTAAGGTCACTATCCTATGAGAGAAATAATAATAATTGAAAATCTCGTCATTATATTGAATTGCAAATTGCAACATTTTGATATAACAAATTTAAATAACCTATCGTCTGCTATTGTGAATACTTATTTAGTTTACACTTGGCATTAACTATAAGATATTATTCTAAAATATCACTAAAATGCATTCATATTGACCCCAATGTGCGGTCGTTTGCCTGATGTTAAATAATGCATATGTACCTGTGTAACGCACTTTGGGGTCAAACTTTAACACCAAAGTGCGTAACGCACTTTGGGGTTGAACCCCAAAGTACGTTACGTACTTTGGGGTCGAACCCCAAAGTGCGGTGTTACAAGGCATATTGTAGTAGTGTAAGTTGTGCCAATGAAGGATGAAAAGACGCATTTCTAGCTAAACTGCATAGAAACCAAATAGTTCCGCCAAGATGCTCAAACTATTAACGATAATAGTTAATAGCTAAACATGTATTTGGCATTTTTAAGGAAGGTAGGTAACTAACAGTTATGAGATATAAAATGTAGAACACAAGACATGTACAACTAATAGGAATCCGAGGCTTAACTGCACAACACATTTTATGTAAATGACACGATGAAAGATAAGCTTTTGATATTGCACATTATATATTTGATGAATGTTTTTTGAGCTCAAAGACTTCATCACCTATATATGCGACTAACGAGAAACTACACCATTTGAATTCAGCACACAAATAAATAAATACATGTAATTAAACTAACAAAATATTTCTTATGTACGATATTAATCATTTATCTGATTAAAGCTTATGCATCAGCGGCTTGTCCTATATGCAATTTCTGATTCTTGCTTTCTGTAACAAACTTGTAACACTTGTTCGTATTCTAAGAGTTGTCCGTTGGGTTGAAACAGATGCTGACGAATTATTCAAGATGCAGCGTGACGCATCTTTGGTTAGAGGCACTTGGTGGCAGACTATGACGTAGCTTAGAGGCACTTGGTGGCAGACTATGACGTAGCTTAGAGGCACTTGGTGGCAGACTATGACGTAGCTTAGAGGCACTTGGTGGCAGGCTATGACGTAGCTTAGAGGCACTTGGTGGCAGACTATGACGTAGCTTAGAGGCACTTGGTGGCAGACTATGACGTAGCTTAGAGGCACTTGGTGGCAGACTATAACGTAGCTTAGAGGCACTTGGTGGCAGACTATGACGTAGCTTAGAGGCACTTGGTGGCAGGCTATGACGTAGCTTAGAGGCACTTGGTGGCAGACTATGACGTAGCTTAGAGGCACTTGGTGGCAGGCTATGACGTAGCTTAGAGGCACTTGGTGGCAGGCTATGACGTAGCTTAGAGGCACTTGGTGGCAGACTATGACGTAGCTTAGAGGCACTTGGTGGCAGGCTATGACGTAGCTTAGAGGCACTTGATGGCAGGCTATGACGTAGCTTAGAGGCACTTGGTGGCAGACTATGACGTAGCTTAAAGGCACTTGGTGGCAGACTATGACGTAGCTTAGAGGCACTTGATGGCAGACTATGACGTAGCTTAGAGGCACTTGGTGGCAGACTATGACGTAGCTTAGAGGCACTTGGTGGCAGACAATGACGTAGCTTAGAGGCACTTGGTGGCAGACTATAACGTAGCTTTGAGGCACTTGGTGGCAGACTATGACGTAGCTTAGAGGCACTTGGTGGCAGACTATGACGTAGCTTAGAGGCACTTGGTGGCAGGCTATGACGTAGCTTAGAGGCACTTGGTGGCAGACTATGACGTAGCTTAGAGGCACTTGGTGGCAGGCTATGACGTAGCTTAGAGGCACTTGGTGGCAGACTATGACGTAGCTTAGAGGCACTTGGTGGCAGACTATGACGTAGCTTAGAGGCACTTGGTGGCAGACTATGACGTAGCTTAGAGGCACTTGGTGGCAGACTATGACGTAGCTTAGAGGCACTTGGTGGCAGACTATAACGTAGCATGACAACATTTGGAACCTGAAAATATACATTGAAACAAGATGACAGAAAAACTTCGGAAAATATGTAAAAGGAGTTTTGGGAGGGATTTTATCAACAAGTTTGCCATTTAAATCGGCTGCTAGCAAGAAACTGAACTGGATGACCAACCAACAAACCAACCGTTCGGAAAAAAACAGGCACAGACAAAAGTTGTAAGGAATATGACTAGTATCGTCATCGACCCCCATCATCAAAATAACGCGACTTTATCTTCATATAAAATCATAAATTCATATTTACTGATTATTTTTGATTGAAAAATAACTGAAGCTGCATTTTCATTAACTTGTTCCAAAAGCAAAATATAATAAGCTTTTTAGAGTAAATAACGAAAATAATGCAGCACGGAATTACAGAAAGGTGTTACAAAAACTTTAAGGTCAATTCTAAGTCGAAAAAGGGGCATAATTCTGTCAGTTACCTCCTCCTGTCTACAGGTTGGTGTCATGATGGTGAAGAAGTGTGAAAGTTTCAAAGCCATATGTCAATAGACTTTTCAAATATTTGAGGTATTACAAAAACTTTAACATAAGTGCATCTTGGCTATTATTCATAATAACGGATTGTAAGTGGTTCTACTACAAAGATTTACAGAGAGTGTATTCTTTGATATTGTATATATTTGACATCCAAAGGAAAATAAAGTGTATTTAGTTAAAATTATGGTTGAAAATAATTATGTCTGAATATCATAATCAATTTAAAATACTCAATATGTACTACTAGAAATAAAATCGGGGTAAATATTTTGTACTTTCTCGGGTTTTGCAACCATAATGATAAGTATGAATAATGTAATGTTTACTTTTATATCTATAAATTTACTTAATTTAGATGGACTTTCACTCGATATATTGGAATAAACATAGTCAACAACTTCGAGTTTACTATTTACTCGTATTTACATATTTTTAGTAAAGATTAAACCGAACAATCGTATCCGTTCTGTGCATTCTGTTGTGTTCGAGGTCCTTGCAGATACTATTGCCAATTTTGTTTCATAAAGAGCTAAACAGTGAAGTAAATCGAAGATAAAAAAGAAATAGGGTCAAAACTTTTGTTTCTGTCCATATATATCCAGACATTTCGTGTAAGATCGCATTCCCACATCGTCATAAGATGTAACAATTATTTTTTTTAAAGATTTGCATAATGAACATTTACCGTTACAACTGTCTTAAATGGTCTTGCAAAAATGGGGAGGCAAAACGAAAAAGACAAAAAAAGCAAGCAAATAAATAAATAAATAAATGAATAAAAATAAACAAATAAATAAATAAATAAATAAATAAATAAACAACAACGACAACAACAAAACAAAACAACTCGAAAAACAACAACAAAACAATTTTAAATGAAAGTGACCTGAAGTATTTTGTTCTTTAATTAAAAGTTTAATACTCTCTTAGAAAAAAAGCGTCCGTTTGCAATTGGTTATCATATGGATTTGTTTTACACTATAACATTATTATAATGTTTTCATTTATGCTTTAAAACATTAAATGACTTTGTTAAAATACTTATATATTATATAATGTTTTCATTTATGTTTACTTTATATATCAGGAATTACGTGTTCAATACTTTATATTAAGTTGCTTATTCACTTACAAACAAAAGAACTTGTTCTGATCGGGTCTATACGGTCTTTAAAATCCAGCGTATTGCGTTTGCAAGAATAAATTGAAATCTGTTGAAACCCATATCCAAATAGTCCTGGTTTATGTCATGTAAACAGAAGCATAGTATAAATCTCTTTCCTGAATTTCAATATTAAAATGTGTAGGCATATTTACTATGATATCCCTCCACCAAAAGTAGTCGATTAATTAAAACAATACTTTAGAAAAGTAATCATACAATGGTTATAACAGTCTATTTTGTTTCGTTTGCTTTGCTCTGTAGTCAAACAACTTAACATTGTCAAACAGAAATCCGAAGGTCCCTTCAGTTTGTTTTCTTTAAACTCAAATTTTAGTACATCTGTTTGAATATTCACCCGACGTCCGTAGTGGAATGTAAGATCCAAGTAATATGTAATGTCCAAATGATGTGTAATGTATTTACCTATGTTAATACAAGATTCAAATCTTAATATGTGCATACGCTTGTCTTGTAATGCATCACACATTTACATAAAGGAATCGGACACTAGCTGGGACAAAAAGACATTGACATGCCTGCGCGAACGATAATAGTGACAAAAATGACATTGACTTGCTTATAAAAACGCTAGTTGTGAAAATAATGACATTGACTTGCCCATATAAACGCTATTTGTGATAATCATGACATTGACTTGCCAAAATTAACGTTATTTGTGAAAATAATGACATTGACTTGCCCATATAAACGCTATTTGTGAAAACAATGACATTGACTTGCCCACATTAACGCTATTTGTGAAAATAATGACATTGACTTGCCCACATTAACGTTATTTGTGAAAATAATGACATTAACTTTTGCCCACATTAACGTATTTGTGAAAATAATGACATTGACTTGCCCACATAAACGCTATTTTGTGAAATAATGACATTGACTTTGCCCATATTAACGCTATTTGTGAAAATAATGACATTGACTTACCCACATAAACGCTATTTGTGAAAATAATGACATTGACTTGCCCACATTAACGCTATTTGTGATAATAATGACATTGACTTGCCCATGTTAACGCTATTTGTGAAAATAATGACATTGACTTGCCCACATTAACGCTATTTGTGAAAATAATGACATTGACTTGCCCACATTAACGCTATTTGTGATAATAATGACATTGACTTGCCCATGTTAACGCTATTTGTGAAAATAATGACATTGACTTGCCCACATTAACGTTATTTGTGAAAATAATGACATTGACTTGTGTGTTTTAAGTCAACAGTATAAGGCTGGGACCGCACATTTATTTTTGAAAAAGTCGGCTTGAAACAACTAATGACTTTTCCACACTATATAAAATACAAGGGTTAAAACATATTATAAATTTAAATATATACATTAAGGCCTGTTTAAACATTATCTGTAAAGGGATTAGCACTGGACTAAACAAATATCTTTTTTTAATTCTTTTATTGTTAGGTCTGCCTTGCGGGCTTTCATTGTTAAATATCATTTTACGGTCCGGTGACACTTTTATTAATATAAGTTTGGACAAGTCAAACAAATAGGTTCGTCCTGTTCTCTAATGGGCATTTAAATCGAATTTCTACTACTGTGGACTCTAAAAATAACTGCATATAAATACAAAATGAAGGACGCGATTGTAAGATGGATACAAATATTGGTTGTATTTATTGTGTTTATGTTTATATTACAAACATACATTGTAAACAAACTTTATAGGAAAAATTTGATGATTGCTATGATTCAAACGAACTCTTCAATAGATAAAATAACAATGTTGATGAGATCTAATACTTCTGGTGATGAGATAGAAATCATCATGAAAAATAAGTCTGTACTAGATGCAAAAGTTCTGACGCACACGAGAATGAGAAACCAAACTGAGTCTAATGTGAAAGAATCTATATTGCCACGAAAGGAAACTATTGTGCGAAAAGGCTCTTCATTGACGAACAAGGGAAACGTGACTCAAATGGACAATAATCAGACTGTGACGTCCAAAAGATATAATACCCGGAAAAACATTACGATGACATTTAATGGAACAACAGTTCGAAAGCCTATTTGTTCTCGTAGTATCAGTAAACAACCAGGTAAAAAATGTTTTCATTATTTGAACACTGACATATTGTATATTTAAAGGAATTGTCCTTTTGTTGAATGTAACAGGCCACCGAATCAGGTGCGAGATCACTTGTACTATTTCTGCTATACAAACACATTGCTGACACATGTTTTCTTTATTTTATTTGAAACATATTGTTTGATTTGATTATTTAAATATTTACAAAATAATATACGTCCAGGGTTGGGTATATATATTTATTTCTGTGGCAAGGTAGGTATTAATAAAATTAGCAGTCTGTCTGTGTTTTGAAAACTTTAGGCCACTCATGAACAATTCTTTTTTTGGACAGAGAACAATATGAATTGACTTTGAGCTTTATAAATTTCATTGTGTTTTCTTATTTTCCATTATTTCGGAATGGCAAAAGAGTTTAATATATTATAGATTAGTTTGCAGTTATTACAGAATGCATACGTCATCGTTGTTTATTTAAACTTTTCTTTTTTGCAAGGCCGAATCAGATTAACACTTACACCAGAAAAGAACCACATTAAAGAAGACACTGATTGGCTCAAAAATGAATTATCAAAAGGAGGCATATATCAGCCACCAAGTTGTAAATCTAAAGAGAGAGTCGCAATTATTATACCATTCCGTGATAGAGAAGAACATCTTAAAATATTCCTACGCCATATGCACCCCTTTTTACAACGACAGAAGCTCGAGTATGGAATTTATGTTATTGAATTGGTCAGTACCATATCAGTCACTTATGTTTTAGAAAATGAATTATACTTAAAATGTTTAATTAAACTTAATAATGTGATTCTTATATACCAAATATTTTAAAAACAAGTTATGACATCACACACCGGAAATGTGTTTTAAATGCGCATGCTCGATCAGTTTCAAATTTTTGTCATTTTGTTTTTACACGTAATTTTCAGATTTCAGAATCTTATCTAGTATTTGCATAATTCTAACCTATTTACAAATAAAATATTAACACAAATACTTTATTTGATTTAAGAATGCTTTTGTTCTGTTTTACTTTCAGGACAAAAATATAACATTTAATCGAGCGATACTTATGAACATTGGATTTGTAGAAGCGATGAAACTTCACAGTTATACATGTTTTGTGTTTCACGATGTCGATCTTTTGCCGGAAGATGATAGAATTCCGTATTCTTGCGCAGACAACCCACAACATCTCTCTGTTGCCGTGGATACGCTCAACTACACGTGCGTAGATAATCTACAATGTATATGTGACTAATTTTTAATATATCAAAAAAAAGAAAAAGTTTCAGATTAAAAAGTCGCGCAAGTATATCTAATACAAAATATACAGTATACTGTATTAGAAACTTCGTCTGCGTATGTCTTTTACCTTCCATCATTATCTTGAGACTTTTTTTTAATTCCTTGGCTGTCTCATAGACAAACAAATGTAAATTGTAAGCTTAGACTGGTACAAAAGAATACTTTTTTAAAAGTACAAAAACACGTTTTGCAGAGCCGAAATTTATGATTGAGTAACGATAGATGCATAATTTCTTTGAGTTCATAAAATATTTTAATGATATTTTTATTTTTAGATTACCGACAGTAAAACAGTTTGGTGGAGTAAGCGCTGTACGAACGGAGCAGTTTCTTAAAGTAAATGGCATGTCTAACATGTTCTTTGGTTGGGGCGGAGAAGATGATGATCTCAGTGAAAGGTTTGTGTCGTCTGCTAAATAAACGTCTGCTTGTAACGATTGTTTCTATCGTCTGCTTATTACTTAATCGCCCTTTGATACAACTTCTACTCCTTTTGAACACTACATGGTCTTTTTTGTGTGACTGTTTCCCGTTTTCATACCTTATGTAAATAATACATCTTATTATTATACATGTACACATATCCGTGCATTATACATGTATCATGTGCTCTCAGTCATATATAAGAGGGTTTATGCCTCTCTTTTCTTACATTATTAACGTCTGCAGAAGCACAAAGGCGGGAGATTGAAAAAAAGTTTCTTGAGAGCTATTGTTTTTTGTTTTTTGTTTTTTTTTTGAAAGTATATGTCTGATTCGAAAATCGCGCATTTTCAAAAATATGCAACAACAGCGTGCTGGCGTAAATTCATGTAATTAGTTAGCATTGTTTCCCACAAACCTGTCGATCAAAGTGCATTTTCAGTCTTCTTTTTTAGCCCTTTCTGAACTTTAAAACGTTCATTCTTTCCGAATGAAGAGACACTCTTGTTTGTTTGTTTGCATTTTGTATTTCTTATATAGTTCCCTTTTTTTTCTAAGTCTATTCCTCAGGCTGTCATCTTTTCTCTTGTTTGTGCGTCATTACTATTTTGGTTTGAATTATAAATTCGACTCACTTGATTTACGGACGATTCCGAACATGAACGATCAACGTTGATTATGATTTGATAAATAATAAAAACTGATATCAACTCGTCAATAACCATAAAAGTATTAATATAATATGTCTATATTTTGATTTATGTTTATTTTGAGGACTGAATTTTGTCACTTTTTCCACTTTTAATGAATTTCCTGACACATTTCAGAGTGAGAACAAGCAAATACAATATTTCACGACCCTCGGGGGATATTGCCAGGTACACAATGATTGGTCATGTTAAAGACCATGACAGAAACCCATTTAGGTAATTTTGAATAGTTCATTTGTTTGTTTTTCCTCTTTCTCATGTGCTTCTTCAACCGGATGGATTCTTTACCGGTTTCTTTCTGAAAAATTGACTAGTGCAGAAGACTGTAAAGTATACACCAGTAGTTTTAGGTACACGTGCGTGTAATGAATGACTATGTATGATAAAACTATGCTTTTCACATGTTGAAACCATTGATTACATGAAGAAAATATCTCAATATGTCATCTTTAAATGCAAAATCAAATACATTTATATCTTAAAGTACTGAATATAGAGACAACCATTGCTTAGTGATAACATGATCGAATAGGACTTATTCTTAGTGTATGGTTTGTTTGAGTAAGGTCCGTGGTAGTCTCAACATGTTACTGCCGCAGTAACCTCCCCTATTCAACATGTTACTGCAGTAGTAACCTCCCCTTTCAACATGTTACTGCAATAGTAACCTCCCCTCTTAACATGTTACTGCAATAGTAACATTCCTTCTCAACATGTTACTGCAGTAGTAAGTTCCCCTCTGAACATGTTACTGCAGAAGTAACCTCCTGTAATGTTCTGTTTACAGTACAATAATTATGAAGACATTTTGCAGATTATCCGAATCACTCCCAGTTCTACTTTAAAGAAATAAACTGGTAGAGTGTTCATGTCAGGGAACAAAAGTGATTCAAATAGGGTTTGAACCGTTGACCCGTAGGTTGGGAGGCTGGTACATTAACCACCAGCGCACTGCTTCCAGCTTGGTGGTGTTTACGATATAAAATACAAAATTAAGGTATGAATAATACAGCTATTGATCTATTGTTTATTTATTTTATTCTTGTAAAATTTGCAAAATCACTTAACTCACGCCTTGATGTACACACATCTAGGGACATCTGATATATTATATTTTTATATTCTTTGCAGGCGGTGTTTGTTGAAATCAGTAAAAGAACGAATGGATAAGGACGGACTTGTGAACTTAAAATATGACCTTGTGAAGCTCGAACTTAGACCACTGTATACGTGGATGCTAGTGCGTGTAAACAAAGTGCAACAACTGAGATCTGATAGTTACTTGTTTCAATTCTATAAAGACTGCGTAAAAGAAGTTCAGAACAACAGTGCTTTTTTACGTCAACTTGTACTTCCATTAGTGATAGTTAGTCTTTTGTGCTATATTGTTTCAAAATCGTGATGCAAAGCTTTGGAAAGTTTTACATTTACTTTGACAGAACTTCATTTATACATATGCACTCAGCAATACATATGTATAATCAACCCTAGTCATCATTATATTATCGTTATTTTGCTTTAGTGTTTGTTGACATTACCTTATGCTGTGTCTGTAAAACTTTCAACTGTTGACGCATGCATACAAAAAAAAAGAAAAGAAAAAGAAACAATAGTGATAATGAAAAAAAAAAGTTCCTAGGTGTCTTATTTTCATAATTGTTTCCCTTGCGTGTCCTTTTTAAGCAGAGTAAGCAAATAATTGATGTAAAAAAGTTGACTTAATCTGAAATTTTAATCATTTAAGTATCTAATAGTTTTAACAAATTTATTTCTTTTAGTTTATTTATTTTATAATAATAACATTGATGGCTAGATAAAGAAGTTTAAAATCACACGATGCATCAGAAATGGATAATTTTCATTTCTATAGAAAGAGCAAACATGTATTTTATTATGTTATAATAATGTTTGTAGAATGTTTAAGATGCTTGTCACCTTAAAGGGATATTCAGGCAAAATAATGACAAAATATTAAAATGATATTATGTACTCAAATCACGCTAAAATGACATTTCTTGAAGTTTCAGCACGAATTTCTGTTTAAATTCTATCTATTTTGGGTTTCAGGCCTAAATATCTCTATATACAATGTAGGTTAAACAAAATTAAGACGCGAATAGAATCACCAAATAATTTTAAAACAAGTCACATGACTTGAACAAACCCTTGAAGTTACAATAACAGATATTATGGATATTGTATGATTGAAACAAGTCTAAGTCATTCATTTGACGTGTTCTTTAATGTTTCCAGAGTTCCCTTTGACAACTTTTGTGAAATCCTAGCGCTCTAACCTGACCCACGCGGGTCAAGTTAGGAAACCACCATTTTATTCTTTATATAGAGAAAAGTTTTGTTCCTTTGACTGTCTAATATATTGTTTTTGAGGGCAATTACAGAATAATGAATAAAAAAATCAAAACGAAGAAATGACAATTTTGCCTGTGTCTCCCTTTAAGGAAATAGGTTGAATGTGAAAGAATGTACGAAAGGTAAAAAAATGAAACAAGAGGGCCAAGATGGCCCTAGATCGCTCACCTGACCCATCGAACTCATCCGAACAATTACCTAGACATGCATTCTGACCAAGTTTCATGACAGGTGAGTCAACAATGTGACCAATAGAGTGTTAACATGGATTATCCATATTTGATCAATGTGACCTAGTTTTTGACCCCAGATGATCCATATTCGAACTTGACCTAGAAATCAGCAAAACAAAAATTCAGACCAATTTTCAGAATATTTGGATCAAAACAGTAGCCTCTAGAGTGTTAATAAGATTTTTCTATTTTTAGCTCCTGTGACCTAGTTTTTCATCCCAGATGACCAATGTTCGAACTCATCTGAGCAATTACCTAGACAAGCATCCTTACCAAGTTTGATGATAATTGAGTAAAAAAAATGACCACTAGAGTGTTAACAAGGTTTTTCCATATTTGGGCGGTGTGACCTAGTTTTTGACCCCAGGTGACCCATATTTGAACTTGACCTAGAAATCATCAAAACAAACTTTCAGACCAATTTCCAGGATATTTAGATCAAAACAGGAGCCACTAGAGTGTTAACAAGATTTTTCTATTTTTAGCTCATGTGACCTTGTTTTTAATCCGAGATGACCCATGTTCGAATCATCCCAGCAATTACCTAGACAAGCATCCTGACCAAGTTTGATGACAATTGAGTCACAAATGTGACCACGAGAGTGTTAACAAGGTTTTCCTATTTTTAGCTCCTGTGACCTAGTTTTTCATTCGAGATGACCCATGTTCGAACCTATCCGAGCAATTACCTAGACAAGCATCCTGACCAAGTTTGATGATGATTGCGTCAAAAATGTGACCGCTAGAGTGTAAACATGTAAACAAGGTTTTTCTATTTTTAGCTCCTGTGACTTAGTTTTTCATCCGAGATGACCCATGTTCGAACTCATCCGAGCTATTAAATAGATAAGTATCCTGACAAAGTTTGATGATGATTGGGACAAAAAGGTGACCGCTAGAGTGTAAACAAGGTTTTTCTATTTTTAGCTCCTGTGACCTAGTTTTTCATTCGAGATGACCCATGTTCGAACTTATCCGAGCTTTTACCTAGACAAGCATCCTGACAAAGTTTGATGATGATTGACGTAAAAAATGTGACCGCTAGAGTGTAAACAAGGTTTTTCTTTTTTTAGCTCCTGTTTCATCCGAGATGACCCATGTTCGAACTCATCCGAGCTATTAAATAGATAAGCACTTGACAAAATTTGATGATGATTGAGACAAAAAGGTGACCGCTAGAGTGTTAACGAACAAGTGTGGACGGACGACAGACGACGGACGACGGACATTCAACGATCTTAAAAGCTCACCCTGAGCTAGCTCAGTTGAACTAAAAAGTGGTGTTTTACTGCCATTTAAATTAATAAATCACTGTAACTGTATAAATTGCCGGAACGCAAAAAAGCACAAAATGACTCAGCTTTATAGACAATAAGTAACTTTTTGGAAACTGAAACAGATTGAAGTCCCTCTTACAAGTCTTGAAGTTAGCGATGGGGAAAATCAGATTGTAAAACTCTCGCTAAATGTCCCTGCAATATAAGTTGGAAGACAAAGTGAACATGGCGCCAAGACAAAGCCACTGCAATGACCTTAAAGTTCAGTGTAGTTACTCTACACAGTCTTCGAGGTATATACTGTCATAGAAATAGGAAGTATGCAACACAACAGTTAGTTGTGTCTCAACCCTATCAAAAGATCGTGTTTTAGCAATATTTGCACTGAAAGTATTGTCTATACTATACCGCTTCTGAACAGCTCAAGATACTAGTAGTTTTTTTCCATCGGACTTTCATCAAGATGATATCATTTTCCTCCCCTTTTGGTTAGCAATATTCTTTCTGCACATAATTGATAAAATGATAAAAGCCGTCATTTAAATGTTCGACTCTCCATATGAAATTTAATGAGCTGCTTGAGTCTAAATTGAGTAAGTTTTAAAAGTATATTAAGCATTAAAAGACATTCCGCCATTTTAGAAATTTAAGCCATTTTCCTGAAAGTTTATACTAGACACCGATGAAGACAGTGAAACAATGGAAAGGTCTGGTCTTAGTCTGATCTTGTGCACCGCACAGGTAAAACACGGCCGCCGATCAGACACGTTTAACGTAGGTCTACCGCATGGACATTTCAATTAAGATTTACGAGGTGGCTTTTTTGTCGGAACACATACCACGCCAACTATGTTCGCGAATGAAGTGTAGCCGCATCGACCGATGATATTTTAAAAGATAAATAAGTCTGTGTGTAATAAAAGCGATTAGCGTTGTTCGTGTCAACAGTTAGCTCCCTTTCACCATTGGACATCCACCATTTTGTTAGACGGCAAAGGGGAAGCAAACATTGCTTTTAGCTAGTAGATATATGTATTTAATACTAAATTATTATGTTTATGTTTTAGTACAATTATACATGAAAAACTGAAAACGTTCAGAGACAATATTCCATGGTCATTATTGTGGGACGGATGTTTTCAATCCCTTTTAATCCATTATTTTCAGCTATTTATCATAGTACGAGTATAGTAAGTTTGAAATAATGTATTTCATGTCTATTTTTGCAAAGAAACTAGAAATGTATCCAGAAATTTTATATTAACTTACTTTCGTACTTATGCACATCTTTGAAGACAAGTCTATACAAAATAGCATAATTCCCAATTTATTGATCTGATAAGGAATTAGTATTGTAACTCTGATTTTAACCTTAAGACTACAAGCCATGGACAATGATCCATTGCATATTTATTCTATGGTTTGGCATTACTGAACTGAGACTCATTCATTTATGGAATCATTTTCGTTAGTTTCCGTTTTTTCCCGATTAAAATATTTACTTTTATGATAGTATTGTTATTTATTATCCATGCATTTCATAAAGCTATGTTCTCACCGCCGATCAGATCAACTCGATCGTCCCGATCACATTAATTCTCCGATGAAGCCCGACCAAGCTGGATTAAATGCAAATTCATGACTCCTACACTACCGCAAGTCGACCATGTTTACGAATTCTCTTCGACGACAACCCGACCAACATCCCGACTTCTTCTCGATCACACAGACCTATACGCGAGTCATACACGATCTCAACTAGACTAACTGGACCTCTGCTCGATCGTTGCCAGATTTCCACCGACCAGATCGGATAACGCTCGAGTAGAAGTCGAGATGATCGTGTACAGATCGGGTTAGAGATGTATACCCGACCAAACTAGATCGTTACACGATTTATTCTCGATTAACCAGATTTTATACTTGATCACTATGCGATCGCTTCGCGACATCTTATCTACTCGATCGCTACTCAAATTTTTTGACATGTCAAACTTAATAGGAAGCCCAAGCCATGCCGACCAAGGTAGACCGCTCCGACCACCCCCGATCACGCATGCAGACCGAGCTAGACCGGTACCCGATCGCTTGATCGTGCTTGATCTTGTTGATCTGATCGGCCGTGAGAACACAGCATAAGACTTGGTGCTCTTTTAGTAAAAGAAAAAGAGTTTTTTTTATGTTTTCACAAATATGAAGGTTCGAACCATTGATTGGGTAATTTTTTTATAATTAATATTTTTTTCTATTATTTTTCTTTGTCGTATAATGCGTCAGTTATATTCTTAAAATGCTTGATTACCCTTACGGTTTTATTAGTATTCTTTTGATTTTAAAGATGCATGCCTCCAGATGCTCCAAACTATTACAAGAAAAACTAATTTGAGAAAAATGTACTAAGATTTTAAGAAAATTAAAGATTCAAGCGATAATTGCAGTATTTATCTCCCTATTTGTACTGCGAGTAAACCTTCTAAAATATCCAACATCCTTTAAATTAAACCATGCATTTTTTGTAAATTACAAAACTTTGTGGTCAATTTCCTTTAAAGAGAAAAGAAATACTTAAGAAATAAAAAAGCTTTGTTTATTACACTGGATTCGAGTCCGTTCAGTTTCAAAATCTATCATCTTGACAATTATGCGTTTTTCTTGGGAAATAAATTTGATGACGATGGCGCGGCTGTACCTGATCTAATACAGCGTAAATGAAGCATGAAACCTTATACCATGTCCATACCATGTTACATAAATCACTAATTAAACATTTACAAGTCATTGATTGGAAAGAAATTTTTATATTGAAATTTACAGATAACTTTATGACCTCAAATCAACACTAGGGATCATTAACTAACCATGGAACTATCAGAGCTAAGTTATTAAACCGGTTTCACGACTTAATCTGAACGTACGAACCCCATTGCAGTATGCTTCACTTTTAAAGTTAGTACATAAAATAACAATTTGGATGATGATTCTGTCATTATTTTTAGAAAATCATTTTCTTCAAGGCAAAGGGTATTGAAAGTTAAAAAAGAAGGTAAAATATAGGATTTTAACATGATTTATTTTTCAAATAAAACATCAAAAGATACAATAAAATGTAACAAAGTAAACATGTATAAAAGCAATATGTATCAACACGGCTTTACCGTGTTATCAATATGTGTTTTAATGAAACAGGACAGAAGAAAAAACATTGAAACATATTTTTACCTGAGATAAGATTGCATAGTAAAATATTATTTTGATAAATCCTATTTCCATGGAAATACAGTGTTTGGTTCCGGCAGAGCATATTAATCATTGTCAGAAAAGACTTAAACATTGTTGCTCTTGATAGAAATACGCATTAATAAATCGTCCTTACAAACATATATATGTCTTAAAAAATACGCACAAACTTTAAACAAATTCTACAAAATAAAACAATAATTTAAAATTACTCGGAAATACTAAAAGCGCAGTAAAGAAACTTTATTCAACATATACTTATATATCCTTCTAGATAATTCTACAATTTTGAATTTTATTTTAATTTGTAATCGCTCTTCAATCTGTAGGATTAATATCCACACAGTGGTCTCCCTTCATTCTCCGGCTGATCAAGGGAAATAGCCCCTATAGAATATATATTTTACGTCTGGTGCCAGCGGGCATTGGCGCGTAAAATTGGTTCGCGTTCTCATTCATAAAAATACCATTACCGAAGAGGGAACGAATGTATATTCAATTTTTACATTTTAGACTTTGGTTCAAAATTCAATTTTCACTGTACATTGAATTGATCGGGACCATAAACAACATAAATGGCAAACACAAATGAGCCGCGTCACGACAAATCCAACATAGTGCGTTTGCGACCAGCATGGATCCAGACCAGCCTGCGCATCCGCGCAGTCTGATCAGGATCCATGCTGTTCGCTATCTGTTTCTCCACTTGTTTATAGGGTCTGTAAGCGAAAAGCATGGATCCTGATCAGACTGCGCGGATGCGCAGGCTGGTCTGGATCTATGCTGGTCGCAAACCCATTATGTTGGTTTTGTCGTGACGCGTTTCAAATAGCTTCGCTATGGGCGCGGAATAATGTATGTATACTCACTCATAAATCAATGTTTGAGACAAACTATTCGGATCAAACCGCCCATATACATGTATCTGGTGAACTTATACACATACTTATGCATGCATAGGGTAATATTCTATTGCAATGTTTACTCTACTCTCACAATCTTTTTTGCATGATAGATATCACTAAACGTACATAAAAAGTGATTATTTTTTCAGCACTTGAAAATATTTACATTGTTAGTGATTTCGTACTATATCATGTACTGCGCAGCATTAAACCAGAGTTTGTAGTTTTATCTAGTCTGACTCACCAGAATCTCTGTATATGACTAGACTGACTAGCCACAATGACAATAAAATCATTTCAAAAAAGATATGAACTAAATACAAATTCAAAACAAACTATATGTTCAACATTATTTCATTTACAATCTCTTATACTGGAGGTACAGGCTTCTTAAGATACAGAAATATGACACATTTTTGACTTAATTATTATATATTAATTTTACACATTCATGTTTTGATATTCTTATCAAATATGAGTATTATCATGTCAACGCTAAAATCATTTTTACTATCACATTTTTACCACTCTTTTTTAATCTACATTATTAACCACATAGATTTTTAACGTCGTTCATAATATTTCCATACTTACTGAGCGTATGACATTTGTCTTCATGAACATGATTACAATATTTGTTTTCTAAACCTTCTTTATGGCCTTCTTTTGATTATTTGCCTTTAAGACATTTGCTTTCTTTGCTTCTCCTTTCACACAATCGGTATAAAATTTGTACAAGAACTTGTCAGATTTTACAATCTCAGTTTCATTAACCCGGACTAATACCAGCGTGTACAGCGGCCGAAATTCGATTTTTATACGATCATATTTCAAGCTTGTAAGCCCGTCTTTGGTCATTCTTTGCTTGGACGAGTTCAGCAAACAGAACCTTGAAATAAATAAACAAAAAATGTAAAGGATTCATACTGTATTGTTATCTTATTTTAATCAGACTGATTAAGTCATAACTGCTATTTACTCATACGCTAGCTCGTGCCTGAAATAATTTCACGAGTTGGTACCTTAACTCTTCTTCCTCATCTATTAAAGCAGGAATTCGCTGTATAACCTCATGACTTAAAACCCAATATAACAAGCATTACTGCTATTAAATAAAATCAAAAGAATTATAGATGAAGAACTTCATTGTATAATAATTCGTCGTAGTTTAACTTGTTCAATAAATGCTTATTTTAAAAGAACTATTTCCCGATATATACAATGATTAAAAAAATTAGGACACGAATTTGGTATTTGAGGTTATTTTTTACCTTTGTGGGTTTTTGCTCGGATCTTTCACGTGACCGATCATTGTGTACCTCCCTATATCTATTGCAGGTCTTTGAATGACGTATCTTTGAGATCTAATCCTGAAATTAAAGTGTAATTATAAGAGAAACATGTGTAAGTGTAGAACAGGTTCAGAATTATCAGCATCGGGATAAAATTATCCCGGAGTTGTTTTTAAATTATTTCACGCAACTAACATTGAGAACATAAGGCAATTACATGGTATATATTCAAAATGTTTGAGATTCATCTACCTAACAGTTTGTATATCATCACCAATAACACAAATTCTTATAATAATTGGATATGAATAAGACTAAATTCAAAGATTAGGATCAAAAATCGGACACACATTTAAAAGCATATTCTTTAAAGGAGAAAGAAACGTTTTCCTTTGTTTTCGATGTTAATGTCATTTCAATGCTTCTTGTTAAACTAACATAAAATATTAAGACATCAAGTGTGGAAAAATACAAATTTTTATACTTAAAATACTTAAAATTTTGTGAACAATTGAGTAAACAAAACAGATGGCACACATAGAAGACAGGAACAGATGGCACATATAGAAGACACGAACACATGGCACACATAGATGGCACACATAGAAGACACGAACAGATGGCACATATAGAAGACACGAACAGATGGCACATATAGAAGACACGAACAGATGGCACACATAGAAGACACGAACAGATGGCACACATAGAAGACACGAACAGATGACACACATAGAAGACACGAACAGATGGCACACATAGAAGACACGAACAGATGGCACATATAGAAGACACGAACAGATGGCACATATAGAAGACACGAACAGATGACACACATAGAAGACACGAACAGATGACACACATAGAAGACACGAACAGATGACACACATAGAAGACACGAACAGATGGCACACATAGAAGACACGAACAGATGACACACATAGAAGACACGAACAGATGACACATATAGATGGCACACATAGAAGACACGAAACAGATGGCACATATAGAAGACACGAACAGATGGCACACATAGAAGACACGAACAGATGGCACATATAGAAGACACGAACAGATGGCACATATAGAAGACACGAACAGATGGCACACATAGAAGACACGAACAGATGGCACATATAGAAGACACGAACAGATGGCACATATAGAAGACACGAACAGATGACACACATAGATGGCACACATAGAAGACACGAACAGATGGCACATATAGAAGACACGAACAGATGGCACACATAGAAGACACGAACAGATGGCACATATAGAAGACACGAACAGATGACACACATAGAATACACGAACAGATGGCACACATAGAAGACACGAACAGATGGTACATATAGAAGACACAAACAGATGGTACACATAGAAGACACGAACAGATGGTACATATAGAAGACACGAACAGATGGCACACATAGAAGACACGAACAGATGGCACACATAGAAGACACGAACAGATGGCACATATAGAAGACACAAACAGATGACGCACATAGAAAACACGAACAGATGGCACACATAGAAGACACGAACAGATGGTACATATAGAAGACACGAAATGATGGCACACATAGAATACACGAACAGATGGCACACATAGAAGACACGAACAGATGGTACATATAGAAGACACGAACAGACGGCACACATAGAAGACACGAACAGATGGCACACATAGAAGACACGAACAGATGGCACATATAGAAGACACGAACAGATGGCACACATAGAAGACACGAACAGATGGCACATATAGAAGACACGAACAGATGGTACATATAGAAGACACGAACAGATGGCACACATAGAAGACACGAACAGATGGCACACATAGAAGACACGCACAGATGGCACACATAGAAGACACGAACAGATGGCACACATAGAAGACACGAACAGATGGCACATATAGAAGACACGAACAGATGGTACACATAGAAGACACGAACAGATGGCACACATAGAAGACACGAACAGATGGCACATATCGAAGACACGAACAAATGGCACATATAGAAGACACGAACAGATGGCACGTATAGAAGACACGGACAGATGGCACATATTGGAGACACGAACAGATGTCACACATATAATTCACGAACAGATGGCACATATAGAAGACACGAACAGATGGCACACATAGAATACACGAACAGATGGGCACACATAGAATACACGAACAAATGGCACACATAGGAGACACGAACAGATGGCACACATGGAATACACGAACAGATGGCACATATAGAAGACACGAACAGATGGCACGTATAGAAGACACGGAACAGATGGCAAACATGGAAGACACGAACAGATGGCACACATAGAAGACACGGACAGATGGCACACATAGAAGACACGAACAGATGGCACACATAGAAGACACGAACAGATGGCACATATAGAAGACACGAACAGATGGCACATATAGAAGACACGAACAGATGGCACATATAGAAGACACGAACAGATGGCACGTATAGAAGACACGGAACAGATGGCAAACATGGAAGACACGAACAGATGGCACACATAGAAGACACGAACAGATGGCACATATAGAAGACACGAACAGATGGCACATATAGAAGACACGAACAGATGGTACATATAGAAGACACGAACAGATGGCACATATAGAATACAGAAACTGGCAATACGGCATAGCAGACGACACAAACCTTTGGCTTAGATCATCATCTTCTCCACCCCACCCAAAGAAGATGTTAGACATTCCATTTATTTTACGATATTGTTCTGTTTTCAAAGCACTAACACCTCCAAAGTTGGTTGTCTTTGGCAATCTGAAATTATGATTACAAAGTTAACATATATTAATGATAAAGCATAACTAGGTGTAAATTACTGCATTTGAAAAAAATGTAATACAAAATTGACATAATCTGTTGTATTTTGCTCTAGGTCATTTGTTATATGGATTAATCTATTTAACATGCAAGCACACGATATTTTACTCTTTTTTAATCAGGTGTTACTTATAGTCACTGTAATCTTTATTGCGTAATTTACTACTTTCTGCAAAGGTGTTGTACCATTATTCTTTCTCAACCCTTCTGTATAGAGAACCACACCTGTTTCCAAAAATGATGTACTACTCAATATAGACAAGTAAGTGACAAGACATAAAGACCATGTGCTGATGCATCTTCCTTTAAGTGCAAGACCCTATCAGAAAACATATCAAAACACAGTTACATACGTCAAAATTATATCATTGAATTAATAGAAACTCATATTTATCGTCAACCAGGCTTATTTAATACGTACTTGTATTTCAATGTATCCACGGCAATTGACAGATGTTGTGGATTGTTTGCACAGGAATACGGAATTCCATTATCTTCCGGCAAAAGGTCGACATCGTGAAACACAAAACATGTATAACTGTGAAGTTTCATCGCTTCTACAAATCCAATGTTCATAAGTATTGCTCGATTAAATGTTATATTTTTGTCCTAAAATAGAACAAGACGTTTATTTATAAGAATAAATACAATACTAAAAGAACCATGTTAGTCAGTCTGCACAAAATGAAAATTCTAAATGAAAAATGTAGCACGTGTTAACATTGTTGCAAGGTGATAAATAAAATAAGACCGGAAATATACGTATTGCAACAAAAGATGCACCAAGTTTTTGTATTAATCGTCCAATTTATATAATTATGAAGGGTTTTCGCGTTGTTTTCCTAAGCTATTTGTTTTTATTGTTAATGTCATTGCAAAAATGATATAAAATGATTTAAATTTATACCGGTTACCAAATTAGACAGTCCGGGAATCAAGGCGTGGGATGTAGTAACGTGAACTGAGTATTCGTTGCCAGTTTTAAGTATTTTGATATTGAATTGATCATTCTACAGCCTACCAATCCTCTGTGTTCGAGTGGTTAAAGTCACTGATGTTAAACCACTTACACCATCACCGCTGTTGGTTCGAAATTTGCCAGGGATTTTTCATGAGAGCTAAGTCTTGCTATATTTTCTGAAATCATTTACGGCGGGGCACCTGAGGTCTTCCTCCATCAGTAAAACTGGAAACTCGCAATATGACCTTATACGTGTCAGTGTAGCGTGAAATCAAACATATTTATTAGTTTATTACTGCATCGCTTGTATGCGTTATCATAAATGTCACTTGATTCCTATTTGTGACGAATACATTTTTCATGTTTTCATTTTTACATTTTTCATGTTTTCATTTTAACATTTTTGAAAGGAATTTTCGCACATAATTATACTGACCAATTCAATAACATAAATTCCGTACTCAAGCTTCTGCCGTTGTAGAAAAGGGTGCATATGTCGTAGGAATATTTTAAGATGTTCTTCCCTGTCACGGAATGGTATAATAATGGCGACTCTGTTTTTAGATTTACAACTTGAGGGCTGATATATCCCTCCTTCACCAACAGTTTTTGATAATTCATTGTCAACAGAAACTATCTCCTCTTGTGTGAGACTAACACTGATTCGACCTGAAAAAATCCAAACTGTAAGATACATTTCAATATTTTATATCATACATTACGGAATTTCTTGTTTACTTATTTTCATCCTAAAATTAGTACCCAATTATTTCGGCGGTTCTATAAAACAGCAAACAAGAAATAAATCAGGAAAGTGAATAATTTATATAATTCGAATTTACTTTTTTAACAAAAAATAAAAAAGTGCTAAAACTATAAGCTTATAGGACGTTTGCTAAAGTTTACATGTACACATAAAGTCACAATGAAATGTGTTATTGGCTTTATTTAACCTCGCGTGATATAAAAATATGGAAACGGGAACATTCTTTTCAATTGTCTGCCCTTGAATTCGTTTTTTGTTGCTGTTGTTTGAAATATTTTTATTTGTTTTTTTTTTTAAATATCTAACTCTTAATGACAATATTTTTTTTAAGAAATTAAATTAAACATTTTAATATATTTTCTTTTTGCAGTTTTTGCAGAGATGCCGAATTATAATTAAAAATAAACGAAAGCACTCTTTATCAATTCAATAACTCTTGCTCAAAGAATAAAAAAGTCAGTAATTTGAAAGTAAAAACTATAGCAACAAACTTGCTTTTATCGCGATTTATCTTCCTTGAAATAAACAAAAATATCAAGTTCAAGGGGAGATAACTCAAATAATTAGATCGACGACCTCATTTTATTTGGTTAAAAATGGTCACGTTATCATATTAGATCATCATGTTAGTGCCGTAAAACAGTTTTCTTGCTGGGTATTTGAAATGACTATAGTATTTTTTTTTATAAAAGTTTAATCGCGTCATTTAAAGCCTCTATTATGTCCTATACTTTAGGTCAGTTGGTAACTTCATTGTATTTTCAAAGATAATCCGGCTTAGAGGATTTAATGGCATTACTTATGCCCTAAAGGTAACTCATTTTCGTAAAAATAGAAACATTAAAATGTGTATAAATTTCTCAAGATCTATAAAATGTTATTGTATATTTAGGTTGAATAAGCGTCATAATGCTCTGCTTTATAGTGAAGTATAAGTAGAAAAGAAAACAACTGACCACTAACTACTGTATATACGTTTTGCGTAAAAAACTCCTTATTATAATAGTTTTGCACAAGATAAGAGGCGTATGTTTATATATAACTTAAATATTGAATTACAATGTCAGTCAATTATAGTCCTCCATGCACATACACATACTTATATAAATACGGGGCAGTTTGCATTTTACTTTGAAGATATAAGTTATGAATGATAAAAATACTTAGTAAAGTAATATAATAAATGATTATGATATGTAAGTAACGTCGATCAATACTAACACAAGTGTAGGTACACAGCATAACATAATTATAGGTTACAAATTAGAATTTTGATGATTTTAAGAGAAGAATAAGGAATAAACATATATCATGAATGGTTGCTGCCTTAAAATAATAACTGGCCTTCGTCACCAGTGTATAGCCAGGCAAGCATGAACCCCAAATTTCTGGGGAAGTTAACTCGCATCCGAACTCCAAACAGTGATTTTATTGAGCAATAAAATCACAGTTTGGGATAGGCCTATATCATTTCTTAAATATTTTACCTCATGTCAGTTTTGTATGAAATTTTACGAAACTAAACCAAGCGCGTAGAAAATAGTTCTATACAATTTTGAAATGCATCATATAATTTCTGGTTTTGTTAGGGACACTATAAAAGTCACATGGCGACTTTACAGTTTTCCTGGCGCAAGGTACATCTGAGTTAACGTACTATTGCTGGATGACTTACTGGCGTGAAAGAATCCAATCGCCCTTTGAGGTCCCGTGCCCGATTTCTGGTTACCCAGTGTATTTATTGTAGATCTAAATGTGTAAATTTAATGCTTTTGATGACTAGATCGAATGCATAGTTGTTTTAATAGTAAAGTATGAGAATAATCAATATGACACATTGACGATAAGAAAAACAGAAGCGGTCAAACCTTTCACAAAAATATAATGTTTTCACTATTTATTGAAGACCGATATCATTGTTGACTGTAAGATTTACGTTCGTGATCTCTTCGGAATCACGAGTTTACATTTTTCTAAAGTTCGTTATTGCATTGGGAAGAAAAGATAATTTTACATTCTACGAAACAGCTACTGATGCCGATGGGACGGGAGTGCGACAGAGTTAATTGGGAACTTAGGTGCGGGAGTCTCAAGTACGCAGTGACGGCTTTGAAGGGCAGACTCTGTTCGGCACCAACAGTCAGGACTTATTTCCCTAATGACTGTCATTTAGGTGTTCATTGTTTGCTGAACGGTGACCTACTTGCAGCTCAAAATTCATGTCTTTAGCTTATACTCTGTGAAAATTACACAGAAGTAAATTATAGCCATATGCGCGTGTCCGGGATACGCAAAGGAGAGCAAAAGTTTCTCTCCGATGCAACTGTGTCTTAACGGGCGGATGTACCCTCACGAAACAAAAACATCACTCATTCATGCATTCGTTATTTTGATATCTGTGTCTGTTCGAAGTAGGATTAACCCTTTCTATTTGAATTTTAAGCTGTCTAGTATCAAATTTAGGGAGATAAACGACGATTACGACAAACTGGACGGATATGAATACTAGCTTTTCACTGTTGACAACAGCCGTTAAATGTTAAAATAATTAATATGCTATATGCGATATAATGTCATTTTCAAATGTACATTGTTTGTTAGTTTACTTGTCGTCAATGTAAACTTATACTAACCTCTATGTTTGCTAACTTCATAAATACACGAGCTTTCGTTCGTGATCTCTCCACCACCGGAAGTGTTTGAAGTCACTAAATTCCTTATCTCCGAAAAAGAAGAGTTTGATGATACCATTACTCTAAAAAATGTTTTAGTTTCTTTATCAAAAAGGTATGTTTGTGAGATATGTGTAAGTATTATAAATATAATAAGTACTTTTGTACATTTTGTAATCTTTTCGATCTTTCCTCCCGCTTTTAGCATGGTTATCTTGCAGGTTGTGTATTGCTAGATATAGAAATAAAACACTGATTCAAAGAAAAAAACAAAAGCACGGTTGCATTCAATATACATGTCCAAAAATATCCAGTCAAATGACTTATTATCTTAAAAACAGCGTCCAATATCTAATACAGATGATTGATCATTTCATTTCATTTTAAACTCCATAATGCAAGTTTATCACACAATATAGGGAATAACTTTTCGTCTTTATTAGACTTTAAACCAATCTTATTTCATCCGAAATGTTTTACACATATGCGGATTAAGTTAAATCCCAAATTTTCAAATCTATTTTTCTTGCGTAAGTAATCCCAAATAATATCATACACTTAAACGTTATTTCATGCTTAATATTCTCTTGGGCGATTTATAAAAATGCCGTTATTTTATTTCCATTGGCAATCTGTAATTTGAATTCCATTTGTTATTGTAACGAAGATGAATTTCAATAATAAAATGCACTTGTTACAATCCGGTATTACGGCTGCATATCAACATCAAAATATAACTTCGAAGCTAAATCAGTGGAAGAATTCAAAACTGTATCCTAAAACAGTGTCGAAGGCTTTTTACACTTGGTATCGCCACTATACATGTATAATAAAAGTTTATTACATATTTTGTCCAATCAAGAAAACATGTCTGTACGCATTAATTTACTGTAGACACCGGATATTTCGTATAAACAAATCATCGTATCAAAAATGGCGAATTTTAATTAAAATAACAGCGAACATAGATGTCTATCAAAATATAAGTTCAATCAAATAAATCCAAATTTATATTCTACACCTGAAAATATTATCATTTGTTTACCGTTTATCTCATTTGTTTACCGTTTATCTCATTTGTTTACCGTTTATCTCATTTGTTTACCGTTTATCTATTTGTTTACCGTTTATCTTATTTTCTTAAGCCATATTTAATTTCTCATTTAATTAAATAAAAATACGATAAAAATGAAGTATCTATGTAAATTCTAATTTGGAATTTAAATCTCTATATCCTTCACAATTTTTCTTTGATATTAACAAATAAATGATAGTGGTTTGTTAAATAGTTAGGTTTTTTTAAACTGGCCAGCTGCTATAAACATTAAATCATAGAATAAAGTCAAACAGACTTAGTATAAAAGTTCTTGTTGACATAACTGGACACATCATCTGAATAAAACGGAAAGTTATATTGTGTTTCTACAATCAATCAATATTGCAAATAATATACAATTAGGCCAATGGACGGTCACGAACTCTCATAGTTAACGTCATTAGTAGACATCGAGTAATATACTAACAAGTTTCTTTTCGATTAAATCTTTTGTTGGGGTTAAAGTCACACCGACTATTAAAAAGAAAAGGTTATACATGTATAGTTTTACGGGTAGAGGAAGATTATACATTATTTCAGGCACGAGCAGGCACGTGCACATGCGTAGAACTACGGACGTTCCCTTGATCAAATGAAATAATTCAAAGTCCCTGACATAGATCAGTTTGATAAGTTCATTTTTTCAATATCCAATAAGGCCATATGGTCCATGAGGATATACAATGCATTTTATATGGCAAGACAGTATATCGCATAAATACACAAAAAATGAAACAGCAGAGAAGGTTTATAAATAATAACATGTTGAAATATCCTGATAATAATAATGCATCTGTAAATAAACATTCCCATGTAGCATACACAAATATTGCTTGTGCAATTTATAGTTGATATATGTGTCCCTAATTAGTATATGACATCGATCAGATACCGAAATCTACTCGGGTATATTGTTTTTTATTTTAAAATAAAAAAAATTACAGTGGTTTTAGACAATATCGAGTTTTATTTAAATTATCAAATTTGTCAAATCTAAGATACTTTGAATTTTGAGTGCGGAATATATTGTTAATTCCGAGTAAAATGTAATATGTTTGTCTGTCTGTCTGTTTGTTTGTCCTGTTCTGTCCTGTCCTGTCCTGTCCCCTCAGATCCTACCCTATCTACGGGATACACATTAACAAGTGGTCGTACAAGAGATATAAAGACCTCAACAGACGGTAAAAGTTTGAAGTAAAATACTTAGATGTACAATCAAATCTTAATGTGTGACTACTATTTCTTGAATTTGTACAACTTAATACTAAATTTCCAGGATAGAACATGTTCTATCTTGTAATTCTTGTTGTAAAGACATATCCCACGATGACAGGTGACAGATTTTCAAATATCTATTTGGACAAAAATATAAACATAGTAGTAAGATGTTGAAATAATTATTTGAGAGCACTCAAGTTGTGGCATGTCCGAATCGGAAATTACTTAGAAAATGATTATAGACTAAAAAACATAAAAGATAGACTACGTTAAAAGATATTGATAATTACAGTCTCTTTGTAAATGTAAGATATACGAGCTTAACATGAAGTAGCTAAGTTACTATAAGTGGTCACAATATAAGTACATAGTGTAATTAAAAAGAAAAACTGGCTGTTTTTTGTTTGTTTGTTTGTTTTCTTTTTTAAATTTTATTTGACTAGTCATAGGGAACGCAGCTTCCCATACATGATATAATTTATTGATTCCTTTATTTATATAAGACATATTCAGTAAGAATTTTATAGATTTCAATACGTTTCTGGGATAAAAAATATTTTTCTCAAGGATGAGCATAGTATATATTTTAACAAATTGAAGACGTTCCATTATTATTCAATAAGAAAAAATGATTAGAAATAATTATTCACCGCAAGGCCAAAGTATTGGACAGGCTTAAAAGTGCTCAGTTACTTTCTTCATTCCAGGACATGGTAATTGCATAAATGCTCCCTCCATGTTATCCACAGCTTAACCTTTTGGCCAACCACTTAACCAATCTTCTAAATTGGTCAATACCAACAGTATAGCATTAACATATACATGTATATAAATTGTACATTATATCTTTAATATATGTTGTATAACTAACTCCTACCGTCTGTTGAGGCCTTAATCGATATTACATTTTGATTTATTGCAGATCTTTCTCGAGTTAAACAACAAAGTTTGCCACCCGATTTTGTATCTGAAAAAAAAGTCTTTGCAGATAAGGTGTTTGAACTTTGAACATATATAGAAGCAGGGTGGCAGGGTTGACTTTAAAGGTATCGTAGTCAAATCGATTTAAGCTTTTTATTTATTTAACACTTTGATGTTACTTTCATCGAAGATTTTACTGTGACTTTATTAGTCCTCGGAGTTATACCGCCAATAGCAACTTGTCGACCCTTTCCATTTTTCTGCGGACACAATAGTATGAATAGACGTAACGGATACGGTATTTCGGTCCAAACTACCATGTTAACAAATAATAAATAAATGGTTGGATTTGTTGACTTTATTCAATTCATTATATCGTGTTTAAGTCGACTTTAGAAATAAAAGTAAAGCATTATTTATACACTTATTGTTACTTTTTAAGGAACCAAACATACATATAACCAACAATTAACATAATTTCGGATTTGGTTATAATGTCAACCGACATTATTTAATGGAAAATTGATTGTAAAACATAGTTTTCAATTATAATATTCGAAAAATTCAAGAGACTTAAACTTTTTCTGAAACAAAGTCGTGAAATTTGGGATCGCCATAATTCTTTTTGAGAAAGAGTAATATGCCCCTAATGCCCCGGTCACATATTCACGGATAATGCCACGGAAGAGCTACGGTCTAATTGTTTACGGATTACTACGGAAATGTGGAATTCTGTAGTCCGCTACGGTTCCAGTACGGACACACAACGGTATGAGTAAGGAGTCCGACGGATTTTCCACCAAAAGCTCCCGGAGAGATACGGACTGTTACGTACCGACACGGTTTGATACGGAGCGACACGAATCAGGACGGACGCACTACGGATACACTACGGTCTGCTACGGTATAAGCACGGGTTAGTGCGAATAAGTACGGATTGATACGGAGAAGGACGAATTGATGCGGAGAAGAACGAATTGCCACGGATCTATACGGACCTAATACATCCGTCCAGAACCTTTTGCATGCTCATTTTCAAAATGCCTCACAAGAAAAGAACACTTAGTAAACGAATTGCAGATTTCAATGATTTTGGCGGAGAGGATTCAGCCTAACCGCCTCCGACCTCCGAGACACATCAGGTCCGATTAAAGGACGCTGGATCCTCAACAACTTCGGCCATGAGAGCCTCATACTAAACATGAAGTGGTTTTTGTAAAAGCCCATCTCTAGTCCACCATCTCGTCTGTCTTATTTTACCTGATTAGATATGGACTAGTAAGCATTAATGAAAACTGTTGATCAATACTGCTTCTCTATTAATTTTAAAATTTGTTGTTCTTTTTACAATTACATTAATTATCGTGAATGTTTATGTTTTAAAAATATGTAAAAAGCTTGTTAATTAATCTTATAATCACTCAAGGGCCAGCGTCCGAGGCTTATGAGACACTTCGTTTTATGTACAAATTTACTCCAAGTTCACGATCCAATGTTTGTAAAATATGTAACATTAAATGTTATTCTATTCCTTATGAAGTGAGGTACGATATTATTATATTCTACCTACATGCATGTCATCAAGCAGCTCGACCACTGCCCCCGCATTCTGAGTCAGTTCAATATAAAGTTGCAGCCAGTAAATGGCAATTATCATTTATTGAATGTTCCCGCAAATATGTCTGTTTTTAACAAGAAGGTAGTATTTATACCCTTGAAAAAGTACATGCTGTTACTAAATACATCCGTACTAAACAGTGGTGGACCGTACAATTCCGTACCGTTTCGTGTTGCAACGCAATAAACCGTATAAGACCGTGCTAATCCCTGCCTCTCCGTAGTACAACGTATTACGATCGTGGCTTTCCGTGACAATGTCGTATTAATCCGTATTAAAACCGTAGCTTATACGTAGGGTAAACGTACAAATACGTAGTTCTCCGTACTAAACCGTGGAAATCCTTGACAAGTTGGTGGACTACGAATCAGTACGGACTAGTACGGTTTTCATACGGACCAGTACGTATCAGTACGGTTTAATACGGACTAGCAGGGACACGCTACGGTTGATTTTTCCGTGGCGAATTTTTGTGCATGTTCAAAAATTGTCAAGGATCGCTACGGATATACAAGGACTACTACGATTGATTACGGTTACAATACGGAGAGCTACTGACCAGTACGGGTAGCTACGGACGATGCCGGAATTAATCCGTGGCTCTTCCGTGAGCGTATTCCGTGAATATGTGACCGGGGTATTACATTGAGTATTTTCAATCATAATCTAGGGCATTTTTCAATAGCGGATAACTAAAATCAAGCACACCGATATCTTATTCTATTTCGTATTTTATTAATTTCTAATTAACTCTTTAATTCACTTTCAGTGATAATGGCCCCCAGACCATTAAGGACATTTTCAGGCCATTATCGCATAATGGCGAACAGCAACTAAGTATTAACCTCTAAATAATTGTAAAATAAACATGTTGAAATAAATAAGGTGCAAACGCACCTTCAATACTTGTGTTTCTGTATACTTTTCTTTCATTCGTTTTTTTACTTCATTTCTTACAAGTTTTTAACTTTAATTCATTTAGAAAAATAATCCAAATACTAGATGGATTAAATAAACAAATTATTAGAATGTATACAATAATGTTGGCCCCTTTATTCTCGCCGCAATAAATGTGATATTATTACAAGAGATAAAATTTACAATTCAATGACTTAAGCTTAACGTTATCACTGCTAAATACTGTTCAAACCGTTCACCATTTTACAGATAGTTTCAAAATATGAGCAGACTGAATAGCGATCAGTGCAGACCATGATCAGGCTGTACGAATGTGTCATCTGATCTTGGTCTGCACTGGTCACATGGGTAAAATCAGTTGTAGCCAGCAGGCTAAATGATTCAGGCGTCTTGATCTGAACTTAAAAAGATTTTTTTCATAGTTATCCGACCTATATGCAAAGATTCAAGTTGAATCTTGATTCAATTACACAAATTGGCAACAATAAGAGGTTAAAACTGTATTTTTGTGCCATTCTTTGCCCGATCTGGGCGGAAAGCGTGGCAAACTATTCCGATTAGGGACATTTTTTTCACAATTAGAAAAACAATTCTGGAAACACGGAGTGAGAGAATGTTCTAGCATATTTCTGGAGTGCAGATATTTCTTTGTTTCAAAAAAATAAAATATAAAAAAAAATATTTTGTAACATACAGTCAGAAGATATAGCATTATAACTGTTATACGAGTTTTTCTAAGAATTAAATGTGTTATTTTTAGATAAATTGTTACATATAATTGTCAAAACAAAATAATAAAGCCGGAAAATGAAATTTGCTGTGTATCGATACATCTATCTGCAGGTCCTCTCTCTATAGCTGGAAATTCGTTTCTCAATCTTCTATTTTTAGAAACGAACGACACTTGTGCGTTATAAATAGCTCTCGGGCGCTTTCTTTGGAGAACGCTAAGTGATATGATGGCCTTTTCCAAGATAAAGTTACTGTTACTTACTGTAATACTTATTTCGAATTGTTTTTTTTTTCTTTTTTTTCGAACAAAAAAATAAAAGCTGAAGACCGCTTTAAATGATTTGTCAGTTATATATTTGTCTGTTTTTATTGTCAGATAATATCAGCAAGAAAAATTATTTTTGTAAAATTAATACATATAATATCTGCCTATCTTTAAGATGAATAATCATAAACAAACACATGCAAATTGATAACTATTTTTTATGAAAGATATCCCTGTGGATAATTATTTCAATTGATCAATTTAAATGATTGGCTAATGATATACCGTTGTAAACGTCTAGCTAACACCACAAAAATATAAAGATGACATTTCTATATAACATTACACAATAAATCTAATCGGTTTAAGTACCAAAATTTTCTAAAATAGCTGCCCATGCTGTTTCCATTTCAAAAACGTCATTTGTGGCTATAACTAAATTGTCACATTTACTGTTCTGTTCCCGTAGACATTTCATAGCCTCGTCGTTCTTAGGTGCCATGCACTCAGTTTCAGATCTATACTTTAACCCTGGTATATTATGCATAACATAGCCAAATAATAACACATCATCATAAGGAAAGAATGGAGTTCTCATAGCAGACTCATATAACGATGGTATTATGTCATTTGTCATACTAACAAACTTGCCTTCGCAATATCTTTCATAACGAGCTTCACCTCTGAAATGATCTTCACTCACAAACCATTTGCTTGTTTTGTTTCTCTGAACTCTTCCTTCAATCAGTTCACAGAAAACGTTTATAGATTGCAAGACTGTGTCAACTTTTTGAAAATAGAGAAACATATTTATAACAAAATCGTCGTCAACTTTCATTATCATTTTAGCGTTTCGACAGCGTTCAGTTATCCACTTAAAACCCATGACACCTTTGTGTGTAAGGTTCAAATAAGTATCAATAAAGTCACCTTGTAAGATGTCCCTAAAAGCTTCAGCTTCTTCTTCTATACCTTCTTGAACTAATGGGTTAGCGGTCATCCCTAAAAGGAATAAAACTCTGACGGTGCCCAAATGAGAATAATATTTGTTATTGGTCCATGTTTTTCTGATAGCTAGTCTTCTGTCAAAGTGCTCAGTCCCTGAATTTACCACAACAAGAACACTTAAATCATCTTTAACGGATGTACATAAATCTGGATTCTCAATCAAGTACGTCACGTTATATGGATATCTTGGGTTTGTCCAGTTGATGAGTTTCTCTAAATTTGGCGCCATTTGAATTGTATAATTCCCATAAGCTTCCGGTCCAAATGTTTCCGGTCCAATTTGTTTCGGTCGTTTTACTTTTTGCAATCGTTCTTTATTTATAGCTTGAGTAGTAATATCTATTCTTGATCTAACATAAATTATAAAAAGAAACGCAGTCACAAAAAGTGATACTTTATAATTGTTTTTATTTATACGAATTCGCAGTATCTTACTGAAATACCGCTTTCTAATTATGTTTGTCATAATATCTTTTCACCTTTCAGTGTATTCGAGTTTTCTTGCTAATCACAGTTCCCACGAGGACACTAATAAATGTTAAACTCGTTATTCAATTATTCCGATTTCAACCACTTTTATTACAGTCGATTTTTTTCTTTACACATTTAAACGTTTACCGTTCCATAAAAATGTCCTCCTTGATGTTCCTTTTATTTTCAACTGGCATAACTATTTGCCATTGTTGTTTAAATTTACCAGAAACTTCAACTGTTAAACTATAAGTATCAAGTACTTTATACATTTATTCATACATCAAAGAAAACAGTGTTGTTCATTAATATATGATAAAAATTGTTAAACTAAACCTATATACAAATGTATAATCGGCAGATAAACGAAAATACTATCCTAAAATATGTTTGTTCTAAAGATTTACGACTTTACATTCCGTACAATTCTGTATACTATTTTTCTTTATCCATTTTCTTTCATAAGAGAGTTTAATTTGCCATAAATGACTGTTTTTTATTTCATTAAGAAATAAAAAGGACCAATCTTATGTAAATATTTCTCTTTTAGGTGTTAAATCTTTCTAGAGTATTTTGAAAATGTTTGGATATCTTAATTAATTTACATCCAACGCAGCTTATGTTAACAAAACGAAATTATATCTGTTTCAATCGAAAGAATTCCCACAACTTGGTCAAAATCGCACAACAGGGTCAATCAAGCAGCACACTATCAACAACAATCAACAAAGTGTTAATTTATTGTGTGTTCTATTTTATTTATTAAAATTTCGCGTATCAAATATTTTATATAAGGCTAACTGGCCAATATCAGCATTATCAACGAAGCGAATATGTTGAATAAACTTTGTAATTTTTACATCTATTATTAATGTCATTATTATTATTTTGTTGTTGTTGTTGTTGTTGTTGGGATGTAGGGAGCGATAGTTTGGGTAGGGAAGTGAGCGTTGGTCATGATTATGATTACCTTTTCGTTCACTACACGAAAACCTGTAAGTGACCATAATTAAACCTCTTGTTCCTAATTTTGCTTTAGCATGTACATACATTTTATAAGAGATATTTCATATATCAATCTTGTGTTACAACAGATTGACCGCGCTAAAATAATTTTACAACGATTTGATTGACATCTTTCATGAACAAAACAACATCGTTTTTATTTAGTATGCGGTCCATTTTATATTTTGTGTAGTTGCTTCACTGTTTTGATACGTAGATTGACAGCAAATTAAAATCAAAGAAGCCACCGACTGCTCTTGTTTTTCATCTGACTTGTATCACTATAGTTATATAAATATCTTGATATTTCTTTAAGAAAACCAAACTAGAAAATATCATTGCTTTTTAAATATCTTAATTATTTTTTCAAGAAATTTTCCACAGATGTTTAGCTTTACATATATTAAAGTTTAATCACGCTTTATTGTTCTTAACATTTATTGTACATTTTATTTTATGACAGTGTTAATATTTTAAATATAAGGAAATTTCAATTAAGAGCATTCACCTAAGTATGGATATTTTCCCCATATAAAACTCTCAATAATGGATACTCTCGCGCTGCGATTCTTTCAATAGGTACAAGTAGAGATTTTGATGCTAAAGCATCTAGTCGCCGGATATCGACTGTATTATCATAAATATAAAAAAAAATCAGTTTAATTAATGGTTCAGGTATAAAGAAAAGAGGAACAATTTATGTTGAGTAACTGTTTATTCACAATAAAACATCATATATGAAGCAAACTTGCTTAGCAATATTGTCAAGGAACTGCTATGATTATTAAGCAAGTATTTCGTACGTTAGTTTACGTAACTTATTATGATTTATGCTAAAGATTTTATTGATAGTATAGATCTCGATATTAAATTAATTAATATTGCTCGATGGCCAACAGGTGGTAAGTATAGGACGAAGTTGTGACCTAGTAGGCCAAATTCGAATCTTTGAAAATCCCTTTTGCAGTTTTCATAAAACTATTTTTTGCGCTATCGAAAAAATAAATTATTTAGTTGAAATCAATATTCCTGTCGTTATATACATACGATATAGTAAACGTTTAATTGCCTTTCAGTACAAAAGATATTTTATTAGTTTTCTTTATTATGTATCTAATACGATCCGTCGTACCGTTTTGGTAACCTGCGCGACGGAAATCGACGGAATATAACGAAGACGACGATTACCACCTTTTATTTCAATAAATGTGCCTCTTTAGCATAAATCTATTTTGTGATGTTCAACCTAAACTAAACTATTGAACGTTGACAGAAAAAATAAGAAAAAAAGGTAAAATTTAACCCTTTACCAAGATAAAATGAAAAGGTTTTGAAAATTTATTTAATTCTTTAATGTGCTAATCCGTTCTAATGATATAAAATATGAAACTGATTAATGAAAGATAACTTTTTATTTAATTTTACCCATGAAATATGGTGCTATATCAGTCAAATATATTTCATATTTTTTTTAAATAAATATGAAATATAAATATGAAAGTGGGCGGAGTCAAAACTCATATTTATTTTAAGGGACTTCTTTCGCCATTTCGTTTGAAAAATCTGATAAATACAAAACAACTTTTTCTTGAATATTGTTTTGAAAACTTTCTAGCATGATAGAAAATGGTCTAACTAAGAAAATTAATCCGAACACCAATATCTTTAATTCAGTAATTAACGCTGTACAGACGTTTAAAGAGTTGTTTACATGACGTCACAATGTAGCGCCAAACAGCGCGTGCTTACGCATAAATTACTGCGCGCTGTACAATTGCAGTTGGTAGCAAGCAAGGGGTTTCGGTACCATTTTCTTTGATAATGAAATTAAATAAAAAGGTTATTTTTTCGTTTTTCGTGAAATATGGTATATATTTTCACTCAACATGATAAAATGCCACATATTTTCACTCGCCGTACCGGCTCGTGAAAATATGTGGCATTTTATCATGTTTCGTGAAAATATATTCCATATTTCACGCAAACGAAAAAATATCCTCTTAGTATTTATTTATACATTTGCATCTAATTAGCCGCCATACCGTTTTCTTATCAGCAATCTGTTACTATTTATAGATTCTATAACACTAACATACAACGTGTAGTCACGTGATTCTTACAAATAGAACAGGGAGAATCTGTTTATAATTAGATAAAATAACGAAATATAATAGGTGTCATAAGATATAAACAACCAGATAATTTAAATGTGTCATTTTAAATATCATTCATGATTTATCAATTATAAAATAGCAACGCTTGACACTTAAAAAAAGTAAAAGTATCCCTAAATTCAATGACTGGTCCATAGGGATACGTTATTAATTCATTTCATGAAAATTGTAATGTTGCTTTTTAAGATGTCAATATTTGTATATTTCATTTCATTTAGCAACGTTAATTTATTTTTGAATTTTTAAGATTATGAAAAATAATTGTGGTCCTTAATTGTTCAGTAATTGATTTGCTTTTATTTTCAGGTTTTAAGGCCTTCTCCTACTATAGATATAATATTAAACTGTTACAAATATAGTCGCCGGTTTCTACCGGCGACTAATAATAAAAACATACCTAATACGTCTGTATCACTACAATAGTTGTACATGTATATATATATTTGTATTAAAATAACATCAAATAAATCTACACAAACATTAACTAAATGAACTAAGTGTTTTTATTCATGAAAAACGAATAGAAATGTCGACATAGCTCAGGATATGAATATATATTTCCTTCTTTAGAAGGGGCAAACTTGATATTTATAGCCTTTATATTTTAAGTTATAAAGACAGGTTACCATGATCCCAAATAAACGATTGTTTGCAAATATAACCGTGTCGCTAGGCGAACAACCGTTTAATTTATATATGACCATATAACACGTCAAAAATCTTTATCACGTATTTATAATACAACAAGAAACATTCTTTACTCTGGAAAATAACATTGTGAATTGACAGTAGCCATGTTTATAGTTTATATCAAACGTTACGATTATCCAATGAAACGAGCAGAAATTCACAAACTAAATAGATCCCTAACACCGTATACATTCAGTAACGCAGGATTGTGCAAATAACGCAGGAGTTGTGTTAAAGTTACGAAGAATTGTGCAATTCAGTGTCATAAACGAGCACAACGGAAAGTAAATAAACCAAAATTGTTTTTATTGAACATCAAAATGAAAGAAACGAATTAGCACATACATTTGCTGAGACATCATATTTTAAACCTCATCAAAAATATTTCCTTGAAAGTATTTTTCAAGATCACTTGTGACTATGGCGCATTAGTGGCGACTTTTGAGTTTCGAAATTGTTTGAGTCGTCGAAATCTTTAAATACAATAACGTATCTATAAAATTATGGTAATTGCTCCATAGATACCTAGGAATTTGCCAAAGTGCTCTTAGAAAGTAGCTTATAAAATGTGGCTGATTGACCCCGAACTCCTGGAGCGACGCTGGCTCCCTCATTACAAGTATTACCTTCTTCCTTCTTATTTTATATGACTAAAGTATTTTTGCAAATGTGCATAATTTATCTAAAATAAATAAAAAATGGAGTTTAAATACATGACTTTATTTATTAATTCCGAGGAAACACAAAAATCGCCTTCAAAACGGTAGCCGATTCTTTATTCTTGTTCTAAAAAAGTAAACATATTCCTGGAAAGTTTTTTTGGGTTAAAAATAGGCATAGCACCCCGTTTGCGTTATTAATTTCGTAATTTTTGATTTGGAAAAATATTTGGGTCCGTTTCCCCTGTTAAATATTTTTGTCAAAGCGGGGCCCTATTCGGGTTCATTTTTATTTGCCAGTTTTGGTTTACGGGATATAACGTGAAAAAGAGGTAACTTTTTGTATTGTGGGCTTATAGGTTTAAAGTCTTTTTCATGACTTTTCAAAAACTTGTGAAAAGCTATAAAAATGACGACATGATAAAAAATTTTTTAAAATGTAATCAGATTTTTTTTTAAAATTTAAAAGGGAAATTTTGGTTTACATAAAATTTTTGAAAACCTTGTAATGTACAATTCTAAAGCAAAAAAAAAAAGATGATTCAGGAAATTTGGGTAAATGAAATAATTTCCCTTTAAAAGGTGACCATTAAAAATTTGGAAAATTTAAAAAATAAAAAAATTTGGGACTAGATTTTTGGACTTTTTTTGTGTTATCCAAGTTGTGATGCTTTTTCCATATTTATATTTTTATTTATTTTGTACTTATTTCAACTTTTAAAAATTTTTTCCCAAAATTGTTAGGCAGGGTGTCAATAGTGTTCATATTTATGACCCCCAAATGTTATGTTTTGGGAAAGAAGCCGACAAAAATTAAAAAACCCTTGATTCAAAAATACTTTTGTGCACCCCAGATCTATTTTTCCGCGGGCTTTTTTTAAAAGACGCCCCTTGGGTTCCCTGTTTGTGAAATAGAACCTTTTTCAAAAAATAAAAATTATCAAAAATTTAAAAAAGGTTTTCTAGTAAAATATTGCACATATAAACATCCTATTATCAGGTTTAAAACATTATTACAATTATGAATTACATGTATATTCGTCGACTATACAGCTGTAAAACCTTAATTGGAGCTGTAAAACCTGTATTGGACGAGAACCCTGGTATTTTTTAAAATGGACCTTATATTCAATTAATTTGTTTTTTTTCAAATTTTTTTTTAAATTACAAAAAAGGATTTTTTTGAATTTTTGGGCCCCAAAAAATGAAAAAAGGGGGCTATGCGGGTTTAAATTTTTATGAAATTTGGGAAATTTTAAAAAGAAACTAAATGGAATGGATTTTTTGTTTTTTTTCCTTGAAAAAAGGGAAACGAGGCTGTATGGGGGTTTGGGGTTATAAAAAACTTTAAAACTTGGAATGAAAACGGAAATTTAAGTCTTTATGTTAATTCTGAAAAGTTCTTTTACCCAAAAAAAAGTTGTTCCCCTTTCTTTTTTTTTTTGTTTTTTTAGTTAAAATTTTATAAATTATATTTATTTTTTTTTATTTCCCATGCCAAATTTATGTATAAACAGTATTTTAAAAAGAGTTTTTTAAAAAAAAGCAAATTGTTTCTCTGTTCAAACGGTACTTTAACTTAAATTTACAATTTGAAACGTTTGAAATACCAAGCCGTATATCTAAAATGCAAAATGTATTTTTAACCCTTTCGAATTTAAATATGAAGGGTTGAATCAAAAAAAAAACGTTTTTTTTTTTTTTCAAGGGTTATAAAAAGTATTACCTTTGTGAAAATACAGTACGTTTTTGGTAGTTTGATGAATTCCAGGGAAAAAAATTTGGGGTCTCATGTGAATTGCGGCAGTAAATAATATTTTCCTGAGATTTCCATTGAATGGTTTATCCCAGCAACTAACTAAAAAAAAAAGAGGAAATGTACTGGACGAGCTTTTGTAACTGAAGCTAAAAGATGGCTAGTTAAACGGTTCAACATACTCGAATGAAAGCGTCAGTAAATTAATGTGTAAAGTGCCTCGCTGTGCTTTTGTACAAATTATTACATGTATTTGACAGTTTATGTAAAGATAGCGTTTGTATCCAAATCAAGGCTCGCTCTAAAAAATAACTAATCCGGCTACTTGTTGCCGCAGATTGTTTCTTTTTATAAAAAGTGCTAAATTTAGTTTTTAAGATCAGTTATCTTTTCGAAAAATGAAACGTGCTTTTTAACGGTGTTTTACAATCTTATTAGGGAAGTATTTTTTATTTTATTTTTTTTTAATAGCTCGTCATCGAAATATTTTTCTTAATTAATGGACTTTTAATTATTTAATTTTTGATAGTAAATTTAACAATGAATAAACTTCTAACTTCGGAATATTATGAATTACTTATGAGTTAAAAAAGGGATAAAATTATTTTAGCCCTTTATCGTGAAAAAATTTTAAAAAATAGAATCAAATAAACATTATTTTGCAAGCAAAAAAACAGAGGCAAAAATTATTAATAAAAACGCCAATAGTTATCTAAATTGAAAGTAATATAATTGTTGACAGTGTATGATCTGGGTTTCGAGTTCATATTTTTCTAAAAATCAATTTTATTGGCCAATGTTTGTTGTACAAAAGTATTTCTTACATTTGTTTTTTAGAGATATAAATGGCTTCTGATGATTAACCCCCCTTGAAATTTACTTTGATATGGTCTTGTCTTAAATTTATTTTAAGATGCCTTTATAAAGTTCAGGGATTAAAGGTATATAAAAACAGAAAAAAAAAAATCGAACCAATGTGATTTTTTTGCCAGACTGACCGAAGTGAATGATTGGCTTTGACATGCTACGTTGAACACCATACATGCTAAAAAGTTGTTTATTTGCAAATGTTTGTCATTAAAATTTGTTCGTCTTTTATTATCTTGAATTAATAAAAACTATTATATGACGAAATAAAATGGAACGATTTTTTTATCTTTGTTTTTTTTATCGGAAACACGCGTGCCTTTTTATGTAGCGTGATTTCATTCCAAGCAGTGTTTGAAGTGTTTAAATTCCTTATCTCAAAGAAAGAAGAGTTTGGCGTTACTATATGTCTAAACATGGTTTTGTGTTTTACTTGGGTTTTTAAAAATTTTAAAAAAATTTTCAAAAGTTTTTTAGTATTTGCGTAATTTTCTCCGTTCTTGATTTTTTTATTTACAGGGGTTTTTGCGGGGGGTCCTAAATTAGGGGGGCGACAGATTTTAAAATTTAAAGAATCAACGTCCGTTATTTTTTATTCCAGATTTTTTTAACCCCAAATTTATTGGGTTTTTTTTTTAAAAGTCCAATTGTATTTACATGATTAATGTTCTATTATACATGTTTATTATATCTCTTGTGCAGCGAACAAAACAGGTCTATACCATGAATCACCGTCATTTAATGAAATGACCGGAAACATATTATACTTTTTCAATCAATTTGAAATTGATTTAAAATTGATCATAAGAGTAGTTTTTATTACAGTTTGTTTAAACGTATACCTTTTGAAACACGTCTTAACTTTTTTCAATGTGGGTCATATTTTCTTTCTTAAATCAAAATAATAACATATCTTACTTTAATCCACCTAAATTTGTATACGTTATTTACAGATAATTTATATAATATTGGAAAAATTGTCTCTATTTAAACGTGGTCACCACATAACAAAAGAGTTGGACATACTGTATTGGTACAATTACAACAAACTTAAGTACAAACTTTTATGTTGTTATAGCCTTTTAAATAAAAAGGAAAGATTTGTATAAATGATAAATTAAAATTATTGTGTAAAAATCGGGATAAAGTGCGATCCCTGAAAATTTTACAAAAAAATTGCAGGGAATTTAAAGTCGTTTTGATTAAAGTCGTACATGAGGGTAAGAAAAAGTGCAACATACATATCCCCCCTCCCCCGTACTTCTTTTAACTTTTAAAAAGTGAAAAAACAATGATCCCGAGGGGGGGAGGGACAAGAAAAAATTATAACAAACTGAGTGAAGTCCCGGGCAATGTTTTCGGTGGATCACCAACATAATCTTGACACCTTCTGTTTTGTGAAGATCTAAAGTGAAGTATAAAAATCTGAATAAAGTGTTGGGGTTTTCATGCCGAGTGGTTCAAAGTCGTGACTTGAGATCACAGTCCCTACCACTGTGGGTTCGATCTCACTGGGTACGAAAATCTTTATGTGGGAGCCACCGCAGCTGGCTTACAGAGGTCGGTGGTTTAACCCCAGGTGCCCGCTCGTGCCTGAAAAAATGCCCGGGAGGGGTACCTGGGGTTCTTCCTTACAGATAAAGCTGGAAAAAATCGACGAAAAATATCGGCGGGACCTCTAAAGTGACCCGATTGAGGTAAGCGGTCGCCCATATGGGCTTTTCCGGCGGGCACCTTAATAAAACGCCATAAAAAATGAAAATCAAGTGTGATCCCTCGGGCGTTTTAACATCACAATAAAATAAACCACAAACATTGCAGAATCGGCTTGATTGGGTCTGTACATGAGGGAAAATGAAAAATGCAACACCCCTCACGCCCCCTAGCACCCGCTTTTCATAAAAGTAATATGTCAAATGGTCTCGAACCACTATGCTTCTCTTTGCTATATTATTTGGTTTTTTTTTTCAAAATATTTATTGAATGTTTAAAATTGAATATACAGATAAAGTCAAGAATGAATTCTACAAAATTTTATAAACCTTTCACAGAGATATGTCCAGTTTATACAAGTAATCTCTACAATATACATCACACAACATTAACAATTTATCTCTACAATAAACCTCTACAATACATTAACAATTTATCTCTACAATATACCTCTACAATACATTAACAATTTACCTCTACAATATACCTCTACAATACATTAACAATTTACCTCTACAATATACCTCTACAATACATTAACAATTTATCTCTACATTATACCTCACAATACATTAACAATTTATCTCTACAATATACCTCTACAATACATTAACAATTTACCTCTACAATATACCTCTACAATACATAAACAAGTTACCTCTACAATATACCTCACACAACATAAACAATTTACCTCTACAATATACCTGACAATACATTAACAATTTACCCTTACAATATACCTCTACAATATATTAACAATTTACCTCTACAATAAACCTCTACAATACATTAACAATTTATCTCTACAATATACCTCTACAATACATTAACAATTTATCTCTACAATATACCTCTACAATACATTAACAATTTACCTCTACAATATACCTCTACAATATATTAACAATTTATCTCTACAATATACCTCTACAATACATTAACAATTTATCTCTACAATATACCTCACAATACATTAACAATTTATCTCTACATTATACCTCACAATACATTAACAATTTATCTCTACAATATACCTCTACAATACATTAACAATTTATCTCTACATTATACCTCACAATACATTAACAATTTACCTCTACAATATACCTCTACAATACATTAACAATTTACCTCTACAATATACCTCACAATACATTAACAATTTACCTCTACATTATACCTCACAATACATTAACAATTTACCTCTACATTATACCTCACAAAACATTAACAATTTACCTCTACAATATACCTCAAATACATTAACAATTTACCTCTGCAATATACCTCACACAACATCATCTATTCTTTCTGAAGTAACGTGGGTGTGTTCACTTTGGTACGAAGGCAGAGTATATTATCTCTATCAAGTACATTTGAAAGATACTATACAGGACTCAAGACTCACATATGGGTGGTGGTGAATTAGTTTTCACACGGATCACAGCATACGCCACACTGAATTCACAAGAGCACAGTTCAGCCACTACATCGCTCCTGGACAGGCTTTCAAGCAGTTTACCTGTACTAGCTGCCCTCACCTTCGCAAGGAACTTAAACTTCTATACATACTAGAGCAGAGCAGAGGTACAGTGCGAATGACTGTCGAAAAGATTTCATGATCAATCACAAGTTCACATAGAAAGTGACCTGCGCCGTCCGGGAATCGAACTTGGGTCGCCCGATTTGCAGTCGAACGCTCTACATATTGAGCTAACCGGATGGTTTGACTCACATTATGGCCATCTGAGACCCATATACATGTACCTGGCTTATCTAAGAAATATCTGTATAGTAATATTACTTCATTTTATATTTAATGCTTAAAAGATGTCTAATGGGAAGAATTACGTCATAACCATTCACCACGTACTTATGGATTTTAGTATGAACAAGGACAATTAAATAGATCAGAATTTAAAGAAAATGAGGGATTTTGTAGAAGCGACCTGCTGTGACATTGTAGATAGAGTGACATGATCAGCCCAGAACTCTGACCAGGAGCCGATAAATTACAAACTTCTTTGAAGTCCTCAAAAAAAAAAAAATGATGTGAAACTTTTTTGTCAGACGATGCACAGAGCCAACGGGAAGTCTATTCCGCAATCATATTAAAATTATCAAAGTTGTTTAAATATTTCTTTTTTCATCATTTTTAGCTGTAAAACATAAATAATTTCTATAATATACATAAGATACATGTATATGTCTTATTGGTTACATTAAGGTATCAATGATATTAAAATTGAAATAAATAATTGATAAATAAAAATATGTTTAACATAGTTCAGAAGCTGATATTTATGGATATCTTAATAAAAGGGAGACAACTCAAGAAAAATCACATAATTAATATATAATTGTATTTTCCTGGTTCCCTTGATATTGTAATATGGGTACATTAAAACAAATTTAACAGTAATAACAACATATTAATTTAGTAGCCAAAATGACTGCTACAAGCTGTTTTAAACAAGGGTGGGATATGGTCTATTACATCAATCAAAGAAATCAGACTGTCGAGGAAATCTTTGCTTTGATTCATCTTCATCTCTGTAGTGGGGCTTCGACAGACTTATGAAATACTTCATTTTTTTAGAAACAATAAAGTGTTAGTGTTTAAATATTTATACACATTACTTTGGCTATTCAATTTCTTTCTCTCATATCCATATTTATCTTTACTCCCTTGTCCATGTTTGAAAGTCATTTCCCTCTTTGGATTCTTAATAATAGCATTTTTGTCTATATTTTTTCTGTTAATTTAACTAAAATTGGTTTAAATCAGCCATTTTGTATCTAACAAATACATATTCACTCAATAGTCAATAAATATTAAAACAAGAAATATTTACTTACATCATTAGCTTGAGATAGAACCTACCATTTTCAGGCTATTGTATTACTTTTACATAGACTTACATAATAAGAAATGGTCCCAAAACATACATGTACCTTAAAATTGTGTTTTCATCATAGAGATGTGATTATAATGGGGTAATGAAATGGCTGACACATAAAACTCATCTCCTTATATAGGGTTACTCAACCACATTTTTCGCAAAATGACATCAAAGAGAATTACCCCCTCGCCCTTAATTTCACTGAAATACACTGCTGATCACAGGACTGAAATGTAAATATCAAAAAACACAAGGAAGGCAACAAAAAAATTCACCACCCACCGCTATTTTTACAAGGAATATTCGTAAAAACGCCTGGAGCACACTAAATCATTAAAACACATTAAAATCTATCAGAAGCACTGCTTACTCTAATCAACTATCCATTTTTTACGCCAATTGAATGCATTTATCACTCCTCTTCTCCCATCGTCAGTTTCATTGTCAGTTTCATTGTCAGTTCGGTATTTATGGTGTATTTTCCTTTTAAAGATACTAGTTTTGTTCTAAAGAGCACGTCTATATAATAGTATAATAGTTAATACGAGCGGGGGCATTTTTTTGATTTTATTTATTTATTTATTTTCAGCTAGGGCCTCAATCTATTTTTATTTGGTTCCGCTCTCAAATTACAATAAATACGTATTTTATCACATAACATGAAAAAGTATGCATAATTTATGCAAGCATAGCACAACATGGATCAGGCTAGTGCTCTAATGTAGAACATTGCGTACACCCTAAAATACGATGAACATGTAGGTCTTCACTTAAAATGTGCTATTAATTTTTCTTGAACGTATTTAATTTTATTCTTAATAATGAAATTGTACGTGTTTAAACAAGTATTAAAAACGTCAAAAAATGAAAGATTAGAAAAACGCATAACTTTGCGTAAATATTTGGAAGTGGTCAGAACGCCCCGACAAACACACTTCGAAGATAAAGTTTGTGTTTGTTAAATAAGGTATTTTATAAAATTTCGTTATTATATAAACACAGTGTTAATTTTAGTCTATCTTAAGGGTAAAGTAAAACAACTACGTCGCGATCGTTTGTCTGTTAAGTGCAATGAATAATTTGATTAAATTATTTTTGACTCTGATCATTTTAGCACCTTCATTTTAGATCCGATAACAGGTTTAAAATAAACAATACCGACGCACGATCCATTTGCAATTAGGAAAAATATGTTCTAAAATATGGCTTATAATTAATCTTTCTCTTCAAACATCAAGAAAGGTATTTAATGAGAAGACAGATCCGTAGTTACTCCAAACACCTTACTAAGATGTCACCAGAAATCATGTTAGGGATTTTGATATTGTCTGTGGTTATCGTTGCCGCATCAAATGTTTCTGGTAAGTTGTGATATCTAATCAAATTTCTATTTCTTTTGATGTAAAACATTACAAATGTCTCGGGAGAATCAACTTGAAAAAAAAAAACAGCCTTGGAATTTACGTTATTTTATAAAGATGGTTTTATTGGTGACGATTTAAAAGTAAAACATTATCAATTCTTATTTTCCCAATTTGTATTTTAAAAAAATGCGCTGATTGAAAAAAAAATTCCAATGATTATGAAAAAAGAACAAATTTAGCAGAAATGAAATTTTGTAGTTTATTTATTTTTTAAATTAAAATGATTTTAAAATATTTGTTTCCGTGAAAATTGCAAACATGGTAATGAATATGAACTGGAAATAAAACGCTTTTGAGAAATGAAAATGAAAACATTTCTGAGGCATAATTGAAGGGAATCGTCTATTTATTTTAGAAATAATATGCATAATGAAAAAAACTTGTTTTTGGTGCAAAAGAAGCATAATAATAATGACGACAACTTAATGTTTCCATGAATTATTTTCCTCTACCCTCCGATGACTTATTTTATTATGAACTCAACTGACATAATTTTTCATATCTATTTTTCAAAGCGGAAATAATATACAGTTATTAGACGCCGTATGCACGCCGCGGCTCGTCTACTTAGCAATGAAGACGATTGTAGTCTTTCTTAGTGTATTTTTGTTTGTTTGTTTGTTTGTTTGTTTGTTTGTTTGTTTATACAAAATAACACGATTTTCCAATTTTCTAATAAAAAACTTTAAGGATTTAAAATAAACGTTTAAATACTGCCATATTCGAATACCATATTCTTTTTATCATTCAACAAATAAACATGGCCTTGAGGGCAATATGCCAGTTTACGGACGTATTGGTCAGACTGAGGTAGATATATGGCTGGAAAAAAATCGACGTAAAAATCTCGGCGGGACGCTCTAGGATGGCCCGACTTGAGTGTACGGTCGCCCATATGGGCTTTCCGGCGGCGACCTTAAATAAACGCATTAAAAATGACCTTACGGGCGCAACGGAAATATTTTTTTACACAACAGTAAAAAGATATGCTTATTCATGAAAACAATTAACATTAAGGTACAAAACAGATTAACTGAGTGAAAAAGTAAGTTTGATTTAAAAACGTATTATAAATATTTGCAATAGGTTATTTTGAAGGATTCTGTGACGATTGTTCTCTTTTGCCTTGATTTTTTATTACATTAAGTGGTTCTATATCTAGATTCCAGGCAAATATCAATCTTGTGTTTAATCAAGTAGTTTTATCTTTAATAAATAAGTTAACAATACGTAACTAAGAATTGATTATTTTTAACAATTTATTCATAACTATTAATTGATATTTCAGACATATTTTGTAAAATAACAGAACAGTTCGTCCTCAAAATCGTTCGAAACTTCTCGACGCAACGCAGATATATTTTTTACCTCTGTCTTTGTCTTGAATTCATTTTAAGTTTACCAATCATTTCATTTTATTTAATTTATTTTGCTGCGACCAGACCTTTTAATCTTTGTCGCAACAGACAATCATTTCAGAATTTCACACATGGCATTACTTTGTGAATTTATGCATAAGGTTCTATTTTTTTTTTACAAAAATATGATTAGTTGAATATTCAAATACTTATTTATATATCGAAATCTTCAAACAAATATACTTTGTTGTTATTTTATAACCAGGGTGAGAATTAACATCGGAAATTTTTAAGCTCAGTCTTAGATTTCAGATAATTGAATGGTCAGAAAGCATCACAAGTGGTTTTGGTTCATGACTTGAAACTAAATGACCGTCACCGTTTGAGATTCTTGTGTGTGAGGATTGTGAGGAAGCTAATAAGCTTTCTTACAGAAGGTCGCTGGTTCTACTCAGGTGTCCGGTCATGTCTGAAATAATAATGCACGGTTGAACACCTGAAATCTTAATCACTCGCCCTCACCGCTGTGGGTTCGAATCCCGACAGGGACTTTGGATCTTTTCATGTGAGGAAGCTATCCAGCTAGCTTACGGAACGTCGGTGGTTCTACTCAGGTGCCCGTTCGTGCCTGAAATAATGCACGGAAGGGCACCTGAGGTCTTCCTCCACCAGTAAAGCTGGAACGTCGCGATATGACCTATACTGTGTCGATGTGACGTAAAACCCAAAACAAAACAAAAAAACCCTGAAATCTTCCTCCACAGAAAAAGTTCCCGTATGACATTATCAGTGTTCGTGCGACTGATAATTGAAAATAATCTAGATTTATGCATATTGTTTTAAACATATCAAAGCGCGGAGCTTTTTAAGTTTTTACCAATGTGAAATAGTCAAATATTACAACGAGTATAAGAGGTTTAAAAATATTGTCTTACATGTTAGCTTACTTGAAGCTTTGTCTAATGTAAACCCTTAAAATATTTTCTTTGACGATACTTCAATATAAATGAGTGAAGAGCTACTTCAGACGTATCTATAATTATCGTTTGATGTTCTTTTAATTATAATAATTGCAATGTTAAAGATATATTAAGTAAGGTTTAAAGAATGATGTGCCTCTTCAAAACGACTTTTATTCTACATTCATATTGACAAACCAATACTGGTAAATATTTGGATAACTATCTAAATTTGAATTACGAATTTGATCACCACTTTCATTTACTTCATGATTTTCGTCAGAAAATTAAATATCTTATAATAATTCAAAAACCCGTGTCTCTTTCCCGATCCTTTAAAATGGTATAGCACGACGGTACTGATTTTTACGTGACGACTTGTGATACATCATAAAGAATGCTTACTCGTCAAATGACGTCAGATACCATATAACGTCAATAAACCAAATGACGCCAGGAAATTTACTTCTTTGCTTAAGTTTAAATGTATAATTTTTTTGTAAATTTTGTTTATTATTAACATATTAGAATGGAAATAGGTATTAATTTTTCCTGCAATATAGTACAATAGTGTACGGTTTTTGTTTAAATGTTTTATGATTATCATTATTCCTATGAATTTGAACTCGAACCGTGCATTAATCTACAACAATGTATTCAGAATTGATATCTATTTCTTAAAACATAATAAAACATTCGCTAAAATTAATAGCGTTACAGAATAAGTGTTTCAATTGAAAAAATGTGCATACTGATATTGCAAATTAACAGAATTATGTCAAAGAAAATATTTTTCATTGTAACTAAATACACAATCTTCCTATCGCGACAATTAAAACCATGCTTTCTTAACTATTTCACATTACGAAGGTAAAAAGTTATTTAAAAAAAAATAGCACAATTTGGTAAAAGTGAACTTTGGTGAGTTTATAAAAAAATCACCCACAACACACAAATTTCACCCCATGTATAGGCCGTGGTTGATAAAGACTACTGTCACTGATCACTTTGTTTTTATTTCATACTTTTACATCATTTTATGTTTAAATCAACGTATCATGTATAACACTTCTTTTCAAATATACACACGATGTAAAAGCATTAGGTTAATCATTCTCAAGAAATCGGAAGAAGTAATGCATTTGTCTTTCACAATATAGCACTTGAGGAACAGGTATGGGTGCGTGATTTGAACGCAGACATTGATAGACGCAACCTCGAATCAGCTGGCCTGCCATCTCAATTAAACTTTCAACTTCTCCGTGGAAACAATGAGTCAGACTTTCATCTTAATTTGGAAGAAAACCTCCGTCTGAATGCGAACGCACCTGTATATGACGTCGAGCCAACCTCTGATGGTAAACAGAAGTTAGTGAGGAAAACCTCTACACCTATTAAGGTTTAAAACTTATCAAAATTACTTGTAGATATGTTTTAAAGTCTTTTTATATATTCCAAAATATCATCATAAATATGAAAGTTTTCTCTTACTTTTGAAATCATTACTTTTAAAAGTTTGAAGAAATCAGTTTTATTTCAAACCCGTTTTTTATTAGTCATCTTATCAAAGCATTGATTGTTTCACCTTTAATCAAAATAAGATTATAAATGCGTATTCAAAATATTATTTACATAAATTTTACAAAATATTTCAGAGGACAAAGTTTTACCAAGATAAGAGAAATGGCGGAGTTTTCCAAGTCACATGTGAAAATAAAAAAGGCGGAGCTTGTCAACGAAAATTGGTATGTTTTCTGAAACAAACAATACTCATTTTATACATAAAGGATATAAATAAATAAAGATTTAATACTGAATTTATTGAACGAGTTTAATAAAAAAGAAAAATGATTAGAAATATTAAGAACAATTCTGAAACATATAATTACATATAATTCCAACAAAAAATATCTGTCTAGAATTCTTATTTTTTTAACGTGATCTTTTTTTTTAGTATGGCAATTTTAATGTGTCGGGACGAAGTTTCGATTTGAAGCCAGTACCTGATGCACCCAGCGTTCCATCTCTACATTTGAAAAGAGGAAAAGCGTCCGATGATGTTCCGCATATACTGGTTCCCAGCGAAGAGGAAGAAACCAAACCAAAACTAAATGTTGCTAGTTCTGTAACTGCTGACTTTTTGGAAATCCCAGGTACAAAGATATTTAAACTTAATATGCATACCATTAAATAAAAACTAAAGTCGATAAAACTGCCTGTGAAGATTTATTAATTCTTTATTCTAAACGTTAACATCTTTGTTGACAAAAAAAATCACCGTTTCACAAAGTTTGTTTGTTTGTTTGTTTCATTTTACGCCTTTTCCCAACAGTATTTCAGTCATATAGGCGGGTAGTTTCCTAAACATCGTTCCTGGAGAGTTACACCAGTACTAGACTACCTTCCTCTGCGCTAAACTACCAAAGCATCTCCCGGGGATCGAACCCATGGGAGATGCTTTGGTAGTTTAGCGCGGAGGAAGGAATCATTACTTGAAGCTTAATAAAGACAATGACAAATGAAACTGTATTTGAGAATATGTCTATCGATTTTATTTTATTTGATTAAATGTGAATACATTGTTATATGACTTCTAAATGCATGGGGTTTGATGGTGAAATATATGATATATGTAGTAGATATAAGCCGAAAACCGTCCAATTTGTAAAAAATTGAATTTCATGAGGCGCGTATTGGTCAGTTTGAGGCTTATATCTTACTTAAATTACTACTTCTACTATCACATATCATATTATCTATCACAAAATAAGAAATAATCTATTTTTGTGCTAGAAATGTATAATTTTAATGTTTTAGCAATTATCTTTTTCTTACTTGCTAAACCCCAAAGGTAGCCTCTTGAATAACAGAATGTCCGTAGCATGAAATTTTCGTGTTTTGAAATATGACCAAGTATGTACATGAACACAATGATATACACAAAATATACCAGTTACACAAAATGTTGGACTTACATTGTACACGTACACAGAATACATCAATTTACATTTGGGATTTTTACAAGAAATAATGAAAATAAAAAGTTTCCAAATTGTTTTACATCTCGGATATTTTGGATTATTGACTGACTTTTAAGAAGGATTTATACTGACCATTTAGTGTATATGTTAAAATGATTTGTTTACTATACTACAACAATCAGGGGTGTAAAAAGTATGAATTTTGGATATTTGGGCAACAAAATGATAGTTTCTTATTTGTGAGTCATACCACAGGAGTCTGGAATCGTTTCTATATATAACATAACCCGCTTTTGTTTTGAATAGATGAATTTATTTTTCTTTACTGCATTTATCTGAAAGGCTGACCATTACACTTATTTGAAAAGTTGACCTAACTGAAACATTACGTACATACAATAAAGCAAATCAAGTATGATTGTCAACTAAACGTATTCAAAAGAAGAAAAGAAAACGGACAACAGACAAGAAATTAAACAATCACGTTAAAATCATCTCCACTACCTTACACGTCAAGAGCTTGGAAATCGAAAATCAGTAGGCTTGGAATTAGAATTCGTTAAATGAGCAAGATAACAATTTAACAATTATATTTTTGTTCGTAAAATTATCAGCTGATAATGTAAAATGCGTAGCGCCGAAATGACGTTGCATCATTCTTCGTGATAAGAGGTTACATTTTACTAAATCGTTTATTTTTTATTGTTGGTTTCTTTTTTTTTACAATTTTCCACAAAACCCTATGGTCATACCACAAAACAATGTGGTCATACCACAAAACCCTGTGGTCATACGAGCTTCTTTCACTACACGGGGCACACTGTCTAATATTAATGTGTTACACGATTAATATTGGCCTTACACATTAATATTGGACACGTACCTGTACTGTATCAAAAATACAGTACGGTCAGAACAAAGGAATGACGTCATAGTAGTAATTTAAGATGGCTTAATACATGGTATAATGACTAGATATATGGAATATTAAGACTAAATATTTGGTATAGAATGGCTAAATAAATAGTATATGATGGAAAATATATGGTATATAATGGCTTAATATATGGTATATGATGGCTACATACATGATATATGATGACTTAATATGTGGTTAATAATGGCTAAATATAGTATATAATCTTTGTTTATAAAAACCGTGTTGGTATAACATGTATAATGTGCACTTAAATAAGTACCCATTCATTATAATGTTGACTTACAGATCGAAATCTACAAGAACGGAAGAAGTTGTTAGAGGAACTGAAGTCTTTTCTTACAGAAAGACAGAAAAATGTTATCGCAAAGGTAAATGTTTAGATACAATGTCAAGGCGAAGTGTTATTGAAAATGAATCTGCATAATTTGAATTGATATAAGATATACAATGCTCATCTTTCCGTAAAATACTTTTATTGCAGAAATTTATTGAAATTTGGCAAATTCTAACTGAATTTGTCTAATTTGAATAAAAGACTGCACAAACTATGTTTTAGAAGCTGTACTCATTAAAACTGGCCAAAGTTTACTTGGTTATTTCTTAAAAACTATCATATTAAACGATTCTATGTATTCTTACAGCGTTTCCTTAAAAAATTTCAGTATTTTCAAATATCAATTTTGAGCATAAAATATCTATAAGTTAAAGTTTTTTGTAGAAAAAAATAGAATAAGATGTAATGCATAAGACGGTAAGTAATTACGATCAAATTAAGTTAAAATTGACTAAATTGTGTAACATTCCTGCAAAATGTGTTTTTACAGATAATGCATTTTGTTTAGATTCAGACTCAATTCATTCAAAAATTAAAAAATTATCGCCTTTTTCTGGTAAGTTTCATTTTCATGCGATAAGTTTCCATATTATGCTTTGACGAGTTTCAATTTCATGCGCATGCGCTGATAAGTATTTTCTTGGGCACTAACAAGTTTTATTTACATGCATTGAATACAAATACAGATTGAGTTGTGTTAAATTTTATCTTGCACACAGAAATTGAAAATGGCAAGCAGAAGAAAGAGACAGAACAACTTGTATGCCCTCGAGATTTTAGTGGCTGTTGACCCTGAAATGTGGAATAAGTAGGATTTATTATTGTTGTCATTGCACAGGGAATATCTTTTTTAGCTTGACTATTCGATAAGAATAAGTAGAGCTATTGTAGTCACCCGAGCGTCGGCGTCGGCGTTGGTGTCCGCGTCGGCGTAACCACTTATGTTAAAGTTTTTGTAATAGTTCAAATATTTTCAAAGTCCATTGACATATGGCTTTGAAACTTTGCACACTTGTTCACCATCATGACCCCAACCTGTAAACAGGAGGAGGTAACTGTATCAAGCATTTTGAATGAATTATGCCCCTTTTTCGACTTAGAATTTACGTTAATGTTTTTGTAATAGTTCAAATATTTTCAATGTCCATTGACATATGGCTTTGAAACTTTGCACACTTGTTCACCATCATGACCCCAACCTGTAAACAGGAGGAGGTAACTGTATCAAGCATTTTGACAGAATTATGCCCCTTTTTCGACTTAGAATTTACGTTAAAGTTTTTGTAATAGTTCAAATATTTTCAAAGTCCATTGACATATGGCTTTGAAACTTTGCACACTTGTTCACCATCATTACCCCAACCTGTAAACAGGAAGAGGTAATTGTATCAAGCATTTTTTTTTTCTTTCAAGCACTAAGAATAGTCGAGCGTTGCTGTCCTACCGACAGCTGTTGTTGTTTTGCTTTGTCGTTTTCCTTTTAGTACTCTTGTTGACGTTACACGAACGAAATTTGCAATAACCCAATTAAGCCTCACAAATTGATGAGCACTTGCAACAAGTTAGGGTCTGACTAGCCTGTTCAACCATGTAGTCTGACCAGGCTTAATTATAGAGGCTCATTTAATAAATAAACCTCCCTAAAATTATCTTGTTTTCGTCCCGCGACCCCAACGTTATGTTTCTTAAATCTTGCTCCGCGCTCCCGCGGGGCGAAGTTTCCTTTATTTAACTTCGCCTGCGCCCTCGCGAGTTAGCGTGTTTTCGCTCGGTGCCCCCACCATTTAACATGTTAATTATCGACTTTTGGCTTGGCAGGGTCGCAAGACGAAAACACGCTAATTAACGGGGGCGCGTGGCGATGTTTTATTTATTGAACTTCGCTCCGCGACCCCTCTAATTAGCGTGTTTTCGTATCGCGACCCCGCCGTTTTATTTCTTAAATTTTTGTCCCAATGCAATCGCAAATAAGCGTGTTTTCGCTGCGCGCCCTCGCCATTTTAAGTTGTTAATTTTCGACTTTCTGCTTGGCGGGGTCGCGGAGCAAAACACGAATGGCACAAATCAGCCACCATACTTTATACTATTAGCAGCTCAATTTTATTTTTGATACGAACATTCCCTTGTCTCAAATTAATATGGTAGAATAAGGGTTAACAACTCTAATAATATGTTGTGGCAATGTCACTGTCCGTAAGGTTGTTTTATTTTTCCATTGAACTACATGAACATTTTATTACTTTTTTTATTTTACCTGTTTTTAAGCTGCTAAAAACTTTTACCTACTCTTCCTGCGTTTATTTTCTTATTGTAAAAATATTATGTATTACCGCTTAAACATGTTTCAGGTATTTTGACACGACGCAAGGTGGTAATGGACTTGACCAAAATGACGCCACAGAGTTAAGACTACGACAGCATCTTGCTCATATTATAAATGGAGTAAGTAACTTCTACATAGCTAACTAGAAAACAATTATCATGTACTGCACATTAAACTGAAAAGATATTATGTCTTTAAAGACATTTTCTACAGTTTTATGAAAAAATAATCCTTTCATAGAATTTTCTAGATTTTTTGTATGATGAGTAAAATTTAATGACGAATTAAGAAATAAAAAGAAAAATATATGTTGACGTGTTGGATTTCTTGTAAAATGGCAGTTTCCATGGTAACCGTATATCGAAAAAACTGTCAAAATAGCCTAACTGTGTTATAACGAATAGAAAATGTATAAGATAGCTTAAAACACACAACGAGCATTGTTTTATGCAAAGATAACCTTATCTAATGATTCTGTATGAAACAAATGATAATCTGAACATATTTCTTTAAAAAATGAGTTTTCCATGTTCCTCTACCGAACAAAAAATGAGAAAAATATACATGAATTCTCAGAATAATTAGAGATATTGAAAAAAGTGTCATAGAATTTTCTTTCTTTTTTTCTATATTGTGTAAAATTTAATGACAAATTCAAAAAGAAAAAGAAAAATATATGTTGGCGTGTTGGATTTTTTGAAAAATGGCAGTTTCCATGGTAACCGTATATCTCAAAATTTTCAAAATATCCAAACTGTATTATAATAATGTATAAAATAGCTTATTACACTCTTAATAAACATAATTTTATACAAAGCTTGCTTTATCTTAGGGTTCTGTATAAAAAAAAACGATAATTTGGACATATTTCTCTAAAAAATGAGTTTTCATGCTTTTTAACTAAACAAAAAATGAGAAAAATAAACATGAAAATTTTCTGTAAAAAATTAAAGCTATCAAGAAATTTCTTTTATAGAATTTTCTACATTATTGATATATCAAGTAACATTTGATTGTGGATTCAAAAATGGAAATAAAATATATATGTTGAAGTGTTAGGTTTTTGTAAACGGGCAGTTTCCATGGTTACCGCATATGCCAACTGTCAAAATTACCACGCTTTCTTAAGAAATATCAGTGTTCTACTAAATGTATTGTCAATTATAAAACATGTTGTAATAAGAATTTCTTTTTCTTTTGATGTTATATTAAGTAAATGATACTGAATATTTTTTTTAAAACATATCTAGGGCCATATATTATTTTTTTCACTCGACTAACATACCCGAACAGTAAGCAAGTATTCAGAAATTTACAAAGAAAATAATGAAATTCTGAACATTTCTGGGATATTAATTTTGATTTTTTTATTCAACACTTTTAAAATATATCATTTTAAACTTTGCCCAGTTGTCTGCCAGTAATCAAGTCGCGACGCACTTTTGTCACTATACCACAAGTGGGTGGGGTAACGCGCGCAGAATTATCATCAATGCTGTCGTACTAATGCTTGGAGAAATACTTTATGTGATGTTTTCTAAACGACATTCTTATTCTTTTGAACCAATTTCCTTTTGAACATTTAGAAATATCTATTCTGTATTATTTACTCATTATTTGCTTATGGCCGAAATTTAAACACTTATCCGAATACTATTCAACTTTACCTTCATTTGAAGAGTAATTATATCCGTGATTATCTTTCTTGGATGCGCATAACGATGCGCACAGAAAACTACCGAAAACGTCTTTAAACAAAACATACTCAATTTGCTTTACTAATAGCATTTTTGTTCATTCTGATCACCTCGGCTGTATTTAAATGCCAATTGACGTAAAACTATAACCAAATCCAAAATATTGTCAAGAGGTAAACATACAGGAGAAAGGTAAACATTTTTTACTTAAAATCATAAATCATATACAGTAAAAACCCTCAATTAAGACCACCATCGGGACTGGACCAAATTGTCTTAATTGCGGACTGGTCTTAATTGTGAATTGTGATAATTCTTATCAATGCTTACACACTTTTTTACCATGGTCTATTTAAGTCACTTATATGAACAAACAATATATATACCTGCAAATACAACATAAAACTATGTTATAAATTAACATCTGATGGGAAGAAATATAATATCAAATTCTATTTTTTCTGATTTCAATATCAATTTCAATATTAATTATTATATGAAGTACATAATTCACCCATCAAATAATAACTTCGTTCTTGCATAATCAATGTGCTTTAAGCAAGATTTAACCACTCTAAAATTTACTGCCTTACCTTATTTCATATAATATCCCAATGATTAACGGTGTTTTTGACACTAAAAATTTGACAACTTGTGAAATTTGGAGTATTCAAGCTGATAGCAACAGCAAATTTAAGATCTAGGTAGGTGTTGACGTTAAATCAGTGGTATCAATAGTGTGCTCAAATAAAGAACAAAACAAAGAATTAGGACTGAATCTGATGGTCTAAAAAGTGGATAAGCGAGGTGGTCTTAATTTTGGATCAAGTAACCATTGACATAAAGAACAGAAAATTCCGTACTTTTAAAAATGGTCTCAATAGCGGGGTGGTCTTAATTCCGTGGTGGTTTTTAAGTAGGGATTTTACTGTATATAAATAATGTACTGTTTAGTATTATAAATGTACTTTTACACAATGGAATAAACTTAATAGTTCAAACTAATTTCTATCCCATTTTTATCCTATTATAAAACGAATATATATAAATATCATTTAATATTTGTTGTAGATCAGTCTACGTTATGAATCTATAGATGATCCAGCTATGAACATTTACGTTACTTTGTCAGGATTCATTTTCTACAAGGTTAGTTTAATGATATTTAGGACAATTATACAGAAAATCTTTACATATTTGTTAAAGAATTCCAACAGTTTACACAATTCCTCAGTTAAATGCAGCTACGTAGAAGCACATTTGTCTCAGAACACATTTGTCTCACAAGGTGTGACAGATGTGTTCATAAACATTCATATTTTAGATAAATAGATAATGAGACAGATGTGTTCGACACATGATAGAAAGGACACTCGAAGTACACTTGTCTCAAATTTTCCATAACATTTTTAAATGGTAATAATTATGCCCATCTGTACACCGGCTCCTATCCAATGTTCTGTGTTTTCTGTATTTATAATAACGTTTTCAGGTCACTTCCGGGGGGGGGGGGGGGCACAAAAAATGGCATGAGAGAATATGCTTTCTTATCCCTTGTAAATACATAGGCAAATGTGCTGTCTTGTCCCTTAAAAAACTTGATCGGAGCACATTTGTCACACAAATGAGTGTTTTGGGGTAGACATTTGAGGTCCCATTTGTCTCATGTGGTACAAATGCGAACGTACCGGTCTTGCGTAAGACAAATGTGCTCCGGGACAGTTTTCTCCTACAAAGCTAATATTAACCTCATTTAGCCATACGAACAAATAACATCTTAGAATTTAAGTTGCTTTGAACTTTGGCGTCAAGCTAATAATTATAAAAGAGAAGGAATAAGTAATGATTTTTTAAACTTGCATGCCTTTTGATGACCCAAAATATTTCTAAAAATCAAACTTCAGAAATATGCATTTTCAACATTTTCATGACAATAAGAATGATTTGGGAGGCATGGTAAGTTAAGAGCAAGACGAAAGAAAATGTTTGACAACATGAAAAGATGTGAAGAAGAATTATTCATTTTATGAAGTCTAATTTAAAGACTTAGGTCAAAAACTTAAAGACGAACGTCAAAATGCAAATTATTTATGATACAGTCTATTTACAAATATTCGACCTAGCTATTTGCAAAAAAAATGTTCAAAATGATCCAGTGCTTCACAGTTGCTGACATGTAATTCAACGTTATTTTTCAGAACATAGATAGCACAAATCCCTTACCGCCCTCCACCGATATTCAAACTTTAGCCGGTGTTAAACATGCCGATGCGGATGTTTATATTAACAGTTTAACATCATGGTCAGCAAATCTTCAGGACCTACCTCATAATGATCACATTGCTGTATTTACTGGGTAAGCATAGTGAACAATTGCTGTATTTACACATTGCTGTATTTACTAGGTAAGCATAGTGAACAATTGCTATATTTACACATTGCTGTATTTACTGGTTAAACCTAGTGAACAATTGCTGTATTTACACATTGCTGTATTTACTGCTTAAGTGTATTCAAGAATGATATTATAAATTGGCTAATTGTTGTGAACAATAATCACATTACAGTTTTTTCTGCGGAAATCTAGTGAACGATGCTCACATTGCAGTATTTACAGGATAAATCTAGTAGACCATGATTACATAATATATTTACTTGATAAATCTAGTGAACATTGATTACATACTATATTTACTGGGTATGTCTAGTGAACCATGATTACATACTATATTTACTGCGTATGTCTAGTGAACCATGATTACATACTATATTTACTGCGTATGTCTAGTGAACCATGATTACATACTATATTTACTGCGTATGTCTAGTGAACCATGATTACATACTATATTTACTGCGTATGTCTAGTGAACCATGATTACATACTATATTTACTGCGTATGTCTAGTGAACCATGATTACATACTATATTTACTGCGTATGTCTAGTGAACCATGATTACATACTATATTTACTGCGTATGTCTAGTGAACCATGATTACATACTATATTTACTGGGTATGTCTAGTGAATCATGATTACATACTATATTTACTGGGTATGTCTAGTGAACCATGATTACATACTATATTTACTGCGTATGTCTAGTGAACCATGATTATATACTGTACTTACTGCTTATGTCTAGTGAACCATGATTACATACTATATTTACTGCGTATGTCTAGTGAACCATGATTACATACTATATTTACTGGGTATGTCTAGTGAACCATGATTACATACTATATTTACTGGATATGTCTAGTGAACCATGATTACATACTGTATTTACTGCGAATGTCTAGTGAAGAATAGTCACATGCTGGTTTTCCTGTGTACAGTGTTTATATTGCGGTATTTACAAGTGCTTGGTATGCAAAGTGATTACAGAACACATCTGTTGCGGAATATTTCTTTCAGATATGAACTGTATTCAGGCAGTACATCGAATACCGGTGTTGCAGGAAAGGCATGGGTCGGTGGAGTATGTAATTCATACAGAACCTCCATAAATGAAGATGGTTCGTATTTTGTCACAGTATCTGTGGCAGCTCATGAACTCGGACACAAGTATGTAATAACATACCATTTATATAATACATAAATATTGAAATTTGATAAACAATAACAGGGAAATGTAGGGAAATTATCTATAAATCATTATAATTCAGATGTAAAAGTCTATATCAAATTGTCACAAATCGTATTTTATTTTGAGATATACATGCGATATCAATAAGAACAAATCTAATAACGCTCACATTATTATGTGACAACTGGGTAGGCAATCTGCTGTTAATCCATGCATAAATTCAATTTCGATTCGATAATGATTTGGAAAAGTACATTAACCCATTACTTCATGAGCATTTTGTGAAAAATGGCTGTTTTCATTGAAAAGTCTCCCGTTACAAGTTCAAATTGCTATAATACTATAAAAACTGCTTCAACACTAATCAAACTTGGCACAAATGTTGACTGGACCATTGCCCTTGCAACAACATGTTCAGGCTTAAATTTTATGTTACCATGGCAACGAGGGGACATCTCAAAATTGCCAAAAATCACTATTTTGCGTTGATTTTTTCCATCAAAATTGATTTCAAAGTGCTGCAACTTCTCAATGGATTGAGATAGAGTCAAATGCTTTTCAGCGTTGGTTACATGTTACCTTATGATCAATCTGGGGTCATTTACAGCCTCTCACAAGTCCAAAATTTTCTTGGCGATGAGGGGGACTCCGCCCGCCTTCAAACTCCCCAAACAGAAGGGGGCACATCCCCCTTCTGGCAACCCCCTGGTGTATCTTTTGGTTGGGGGGCCGCGCCGAAAAAGAGGTCACGTTTTTTAACAACATTTCTCAAACAAAAACAAGTGTTTGCGGCCTAAATAAGGCATTTTTTCATCATTTAAGACAACAGAAAGGGGGGGGGTGAAAAAGGCGTGTATATGAAGTAATGGGTTAATTTCACTTTTATTTTTCAACTCATATTTTATATCATGAATAAGTATTATAATACAAATATATGATATTACCCGGTTTAAGGTTATGCAACCTCTTGTTTGAAAACAATATATTCATTTGCAAGAGGTCATTAGCAATTTACTGACAACTTAATTTTGTAGTCTTGGATCTAATCATGATGGAAGTGGAACTTCGTCAGGTTGTGAAAGCTCAGATAAATACATTATGGCTCCAAGTGTGACGAGTTTCTACCCAAGTCAACCGTATACGTTAAACCCTTGGCGGTTTTCCACATGTTCTGTCGCCGCTTTTAAATCTTATGTCGAAAACATGGGCTCGTAAGCTTTCATTAGTTTGGTTAAAACATATTTATTTAAGCTCGATTGCGAAACAAGATCTTGCAACTTATATTAATCACTTTTTAGTCCGCTTCCTGGAACTAACCCCGATGGGTCAATGAAGAAACTGTCGTGAAATGGTGGGGTCGAACCCTTTCTTTTGAAGGCAGACACCTAAACCCTAGGTACGCCCCCTTTTAGCAAAAATAATTACTATTATAAATTTTTATTTCAATCAATTTGAATTGAACACCTGCAACAATATTGTTTTCTTTATTATATGTTCAACTTATTTACATATATGCAAGTCATTTTAAGTTTTGAGCACAAATGCTGCACCAAACAGTATTGAAGTTCATTATATTTTTTTTTTGAAATAATAATGTGAGGCAAATATATCTAATAAAATTGATGTAGCTATTTTGTCAAGTTTTTCTGAGACTATAGGCGAAACGTCTGTGTCTGAAGATTGATATTATGAAATGAAAATAATGAAACCATCAAACTATAACACTTTAATCACAGAAATCCTGACCTTTCACCTTCCACATTGAGTAGTTGCCCTGTAAACAAATTATGTTTTTATGTTATTTACAAGTGGAAACTGTCTGTTGGACCATGGTGATTATTACGATTCAAACGAGTACAGTAGTCACGTGTCATTGATGCCTGGACAATTACATACGCCGGATGAACAATGCAAACTAGTGAGGGGAGAGTCTTCAAGTCTATGCTCGGTACAATTTTTGTTCTGTAATTTCCCTTGACTTTTAAAGGTAGAGCAGAATTTCTTGAAAAACGGAACATTGTATTTTGTTACTGGCTAGAATCCCAATATGATGTTACCTATATATGTATTAGTCCCTATAGACTCTTAAACAAGACACTTCAAAAAGACCTTATATTTTATTGTTCGTTCTATTCGATCCCCTCTTATCCAACAATAAATAAATCATCTCACTTCGTTTAAAGCCTTGTCACTTAAATCATGACAAAATCTTGCTATAAACTATTTATCTATATCTGATAGAACGCCGAGTCGGAGGACATCTGTACAATGATGTTATGCACGGGAGACAATGGAAACTGTTGGTATTACGCCGCAGCACGTGGTACCTCTTGCGGACCTTCCTATGAGAATAAGGTTGTTTGTTAGCAAAATAATATATTTTTTGCAATATATTTTAATAAGTCTTGATAATTTTCACAAAATTTTACGTTTCATTGCAACTACATTATATATTTTGGTACTGTTATAATAAGGAAGTCATAATAATAATATGTGTAGATGTATTTGTAAGATGCTTTGGACGGATACAAGACATTTTGATTATACAAATAGAATCTTTTTGACCGCCATATTTGTTCGTTCTAGGTTAACATGTTCTTTATAATGTTTAATTTCTTCTATTAATACAGTGGTGTATTGAAGGACAGTGTGTGACTAGGTCTGATACCCACTTAGACGGGGGAAACTATGGTAAACTATACACATATTTTCCTCATATTCATATTACCTTATTTTGATTTACATACAAATATTTAATGCTTAGATATTAATTCAGAATAAGTTAAACACATTTCAAACATAAGTTCGTTAATTGTTTAGTACGTCTTAACGAAAATGCATTTTTATAGTTTCAAAGTTTAAATAGTAATGGTACAAATAGTTATGAACTCCTTTTTGGTCGGGTTTAACGTCGAATAAACACTGTATAGGGTCATTTGGCGACCTCCCAGTTTTACTGCCTGATGACGACCTGAGGAACATTGTTTCATGTACTTAGTAAAATCATCCAGAAGGTGATAGATGGTTTCCTAACACTCTTCATTTTTATTTATATGATAATCATCTTAATTAACAATATATATCGTTAGCAAGGTGTAACAAAAATTTGGTACTTCATTTATTGTAACAGTAGTTCAACAGTAAACAATTAGCAATATTTATGATATAAACACATGTTCATGACCTTAAAGAGAATGGTTCAAGTAATACTGGTGGGACACAAGTCGACACCGAAACAGAAAATACAAACCAAGCTAGTGATGGTAGTAATGACGGCAACACAGCGGGAAATACAGGAGGAGAGTCAAATTCGGGTTGTTTAGATCATGGCTGGGAGGGATGGAGTTGTCAGAAAGTATCCGACTACTTTCTAGACGCGTATGGAGCAGAGCCTTCGCAATGGTGCATGGACCCGACATGGAATTACAATTGCTGTTTATTTTGTTCTGGTATGAGCTTTTTGTAAGACAGCTAATGAAAATAGCAATACAAAAATACAAAAGAATTTGGTTAGACTTGAATATAAACTTCGACACATCGTGACTTTGACTCATGACTCGGTCTCAGTATAACGACAAATTTTCGAGCCGTCAACCTTTTCAAGTTTTTCAATATTAATTTAAGACTTTCCATTTCGAATCGTACATAGTTTATTCGTTACATCCTGCTTGGATATCAAATGAATAGTCCCACATTAAGCTGAAATAGAACTGAACTTTCAACCTTCAGTGTTTACTTACAATTTGCTTGCAATTCATATCTAGGACAATAAATGTTGGCAAAAAGAATATGTAAGGCAAAAATGCTGGGACGTTTAGGTTTCTAAGAAATATTAAAGGCCAAATATTTGTTAAATTTAAATTCAAACATGTAAAACAGACACCCAAACATTAAGAGATACATTTCTTACCTTTGAATAATAAAATTAATTGATGTAACTGTATTCTGTTTGATACTTAAATTTTTGTGTTGCATATTATTTTTTAAAGTATGACAGTTGATTTAACAAGGAGGCACACCACTGAAATAAAAAAGAAATTTAAGTTCTATTTGTCTCAAAACCGACGGACTGTAAATTGAATGTTAACATGTCTATGAAAAATTATTAAAGGTGGAGGACAAAAGAACTAACCACAACAATCACACCAAACGCTCAGTCCACCCTCTTGATGGATGTAGACATTTATTATAAGTTGTGTCTATTAAAGTGATCGAATTTTAACAATAGGCTATAAATATTAGTCAGAAAAGCATTATTTGATTCTTAAAAAGTCTATAATTCAAAGGGTAAAATGGGTAAAGGCTTTACAAAAATAAAGGACAATAAAATTGTAAAAATCTCACGATAGACAAGAAATGTCTTTAAAAATGATATTCAGCCAAAGTAACTTGCATATGTTATTTCTCTATGTTATCAAAACATATAAAAATGTTAACGATGCTTGCATAACAATGACATATTATCCAGATTTCAATTACAATTTATAATCAATAAAAGATATAAAGATCAATAAAATGTCTTCTTACATTCATTTTTTTCCTGAAAGTTTTACAAGAAGTCAGACTGATTTAGATGGCCGCGTTCGGTCAACAATTGAAATGAAGGTGATGGTCATTGACATTTTGGTGGTACAACTTAACCAACATTCTCAATCTAAAACAAACTTTAAGGGTGATTTGTTTTCTAAAATATATGTCACAGTTGGAGGAATGAAATGAACAGGAGAATTAACGAAAACAAAACTAAGCAAAATTGAAATATTGAAACCGACGCTAGTTCGAGCGCGATTGTCAGTTCTCCCAAGTATAAAACTTAAAGTCATCAATTTGTTTATTGGCAAGTGAATCGTATATCTCACATATTTTTCAACCGCTTTTCGAACTTTTTTTCGAGCATTTCTTCTTCTCATTTATTTTCAGGTTATGGTATTTAAAGAATAAAGACCCTTATGAATTGGACCTGGATGACGAAAATGGAATAAATTTGTGTTTTAGTTAGTGTAGTTATATCTATTTCGCTCAACATCAAAGAGTTTTCTTTTTTCCTTATTAAAGCACATTTTAAGCTTTAACATTTGAGAACAACATGCACCTATCTGTAGTACTTGACTTCGTTATAATGCTTTTCTTCAGCTTATATAAAAGATACTTCACTTAGGTCCAAAAACCTAAAAACTTAAAATTCGAATCTCTTATAAAGATTTCCTTGGTAACATGAAACGGAAAGGTTTCAGAAAGACAATAAAAATTACACTCTGAATAAAATAAAAGTTGTATTTCTGTTCCATTCTTAGACTGATCTGAGCTGAAAGTGAGCCTGAGCCTTTCTTAAAATTCTAATTTTAGTAGTAACATATTAATTTTAGAATAAAACATTCATCCTTGCATAAATGTGTTTGCTTTGCTTTTCTACAACATTCTACGACTCACAAAAAGAATTTACATTATGATATTTCTTTCTTTTGGTGTTGGGCAAACTAAGCGAACGACGATAATTCCTGCTTCACAAAGACCATAATATCAAGGTTTGAAGGAAGTATTGTACTTTACTCTCGGAAAATTGTCGGATGGAGCGTTGAATTTATCGCGCATTTTTAACATATTCCAGATTTGATAACAAGCAGATAATCAGAAAATACATTCGAACCAGGGTCTCTACATTTACGAAGCGACCATTCTAACAGGTAGTATATGAGTAAAACTTAAGGATGTACGAAAAATTGCATGTTTTATATGAGAATAAACGACACCCTTATATGTTATAATATATGTAAACCCACAATGAAAAAGGAGTAGCGAACACGGGCTGCTTTATAACCAGCAAACTACACATGGTTTTCATAAATAAAAGCATAAAACATTAAACAGAAACGAATTTATTTCTGTATGTCACTGTAAACGGCTAAAAAGACAATAAAGCAGAAGAAAAGACATACTTAAAAGTAAACAAAGTGTGACTCACAAATATATGATTTGTTCAATAATATCTAGAGTTACATTTAGTATCCAGGCAACGCAGAATTAAAAATACGTTAAATTCTGTTTGATCACAAGTCTAAATTTTTCAAGCCAAAGCCTTTCTTATTTCTTAAGTAAGCTCGTTTCACCTGTGTTTAAAATTCAATATATTCCAATGTGTTATGATGGTTCCAAGAATATTTCTAAATATATTTGATCATATGTCACTTAAGATGCGATTCCTTGCTTTAAACAAAAATGTTTTGGTGTGACTTTCATAACAATTGTTGAATAATACAATATCTAAAGTCACTTAAAATTCAAAGAATGAAGTCCTTTAGGCAAATTTCTTCGTAATTCTTGTTGTATAAAATATCTACATATTCTCTTCTTCATCAGTTAGTAAAGTACTAGATTCTTTGAAGTGGCTTTAACTCTAATCACACCAATTATACCCCCAATCAATTGAAAAAATACAAATAATATTTACAGGGTTTAACACATGAAAACAGTTAAAAAGGGACAAATATCAAAATTTCAAGAGCAAGTCAATATCAATACACTTCTTATTAAAAGTGTACGTAAGTAATATGTACAGTAGCGGTTATAAAAACTTAATTTTACTTAAATATAAATGAAAAGGTAAATGTTGGTGTGTGTTTTTTTTACCATGAAAGTTTCAATTTTAAAAGAAAATGTAAAGCAAAATTGAAAGGCCAACTGTCACTCCGTGATATATATCCGGAAGGTTGACTACTTGTGCACAGCCTGAAATTAAAAAATAAGAAATTGCATAATTCATTTCAAATTAGTTTGAGCCAGAATTTACTATTAAAGACATGTCTGATAACGTTGATCAGGATTTAGTAATTTAACGTCTATAAATCTAACTGTACACATGCATATTCCAAAACCGGTAAACGAAATTATGAAAAGCTACACAAACATATATTCTGCATTAAATAAGAATGAAAAGTTTAGAATTACCATTAGAATTCGTTTCGGTGTACGTTGTTTGAAATGACACTGATTCTGTAGGAGTATTTCTTTTAGAGGTCACAGTAGTTGTGGAATTAGCTTTTGCCATGGAAGTCGTTTCAAGAATTGAGGTCGGAATGACACTTGTCTCAGGACTTGCCACAGTTGGTGACATAGATGTTGCAATAGACAGCTCATTGAAAGTCGTTTCAGTTAATGCGGACCCACTGAAACGTCCGTCGGTAGACGTAGAAGTCTTCGAAGTTATCAACGAAGAGGTAGTATCAATTTCCAAAGTCGACGCGACTTTAGTGGTTAAGGCTACAATAGGAAACATAAAATTTAGAGAACACAAGATTTAAAAAGTTCACTTAAAATTGGAAGATTCGTTTAACATTAGCGTCAGATTCTTTATAAAAATCCAAGCTGCCGAAAATAATAAAACTTTGAAACTTAAGTAAGCGGCTTATGTCCCGTTTCGGTTATGCTTATCTTGTTATACCTTTAAATAACTATTTAAAAATTTATTAAAGATTTATGAAAATGCAATTTCGAATGATCCGTTTGTTTTAATTTATGATAATGATATATTTTTAAGTTATTTACAGTTTCTTTATCTAACTGAATACAACAGTTCAAGAAGTGTTCGATAGGCAATACCAGTTCACACTATTACACACAATAAGGTAATGTGATTATTCAAAAGAATGAAAACATTACCTTTAATAATAGGACTTGTTTCAGTAATAGAACTCGTTTCACTGTACATCTTTTGTGATGAAGCTGACTGTGTGGGAGTATTGTCAGTGAAAGTAACAGAAGTTGTGGTTCTAACTGTTCCCTCGGATGTCATTTCAGAGAGTGTGGTGGTTGGAATGGAACTTCGCTCAGTAGCACTTGTCACAATTTGAGTCATAATTGATGTGAAAAAAGTCGGTTTCTTGACAGTGGTTTCAGTAAATTTCGACTTACTCGTTTCATCGGTTGGCGGAGACGTAATTAAAGAAGATGTTGTATCAATATCTAAAGTGGAAGCAACTCTAGTGGTTAAAGTTTTAATTAAAGGAAGAAAAAAAGTTGTTAAGCTAAGGCAATGCAACTCTAGAAAAACACAAATTTGGTTAATATGTTAATCATTGCACACCTCTTTAATTACAATATGACAATTAAAAAGAATCTGGAAAAAAAACTTGCAATTTCGAAGAAACCGCTTTGTTCCAATGTGAATTCTATGAAAGGGCCATCAATTTGTCCTTTCCTTGCAAAATGATCAAGATGAATAAAATTGTAACATTGAAACTATTGACGATTATTTGAAAACATTTTGTTATCAAGATATTGTTCTTAGTTGATAAACTTTCAATAAGATTTCATTTTGATTATTTAAAAGCGAAACTTTTATAGCAAAGTTTTTTTTACAATTATTTTGCAATATATTTGCCCTTAACATCTTTAAATTTAAACTGTAAAATATTTACCGCATTTATTTAAAAGTGCAAACAATTATGCTCGGAAATGCTAATAGGAGTATCAAATGTACCACGCAGTTATATAATGTAATGATAATAAATGAAAACATTACCTTTAATAATAGGACTTGTTTCAGTAATAGAACTCGTTTCACTGTACATCTTTAGTGATGAAGCTGACTGTGTGGGAGTATTGTCAGTGAAAGTAACAGAAGTTGTGGTTCTAACTGTTCCCTCGGATGTCATTTCAGAGAGTGTGGTGGTTGGAATGGAACTTGGCTCAGTAGCACTTGTCACAATTTGAGTCATAATTGGTGTGAAAAAAGTCGGTTTCTTGTCAGTGGTTTCATTAAATTTCGACTTACTCGTTTCATCGGTTGACGGAGACGTAATTAAAGAAGATGTTGTATCAATATCAAAAGTGGAAGCAACTTTAGTGGTTAAAGCTTCAATTAAAGGAAGATAAAAAGTTGTTAAGCTAAGGCAATGCAACTCTAGAAAAACACAAATTTGGTTATGTTAATCATTGCACACCTCTTTAATTACAATATGACAATTAAAAAGAATTTGGAAAAAACTTGCAATTTCGAAGAAACCGCTTTGTTCCAATGTGAATTCTATGAAAGGGCCATCAATTTGTCCTTTCCTAGGAAAAAATCCTTGCAAAATAACCAAGATGAATAAAATTGTAACATTGAAACTATTGATGATTATTTGAAAAAATTTTGTTATCAAGATATTGTTCTTAGTTGATAAACTTTCAATAAGATTTCATTTTGATTATTTAAAAGCGAAACTTTTATAGCAAAGCTTTTTTTTACAGTTATTATGCAATATATTTGCCCTTAACATCCTTAAATTTAAACTGTAAAATATCAAATGTATCACGCAGTTATATAATGTAATGATAATAAAATAAAACATTACCTTTAATAATAGGACTTGTTTCAGCCCACGTCGTTTGAAGTACAAATGATTCTGTAGAAATAGTTTCAGTAGATATCACAGCACCTGTTGCACTACCTGTTGCCATGGATGTTGTTTCAGGAAGTGAAGTTTGAACGGATGCTGCCTCAGTAGGACTTGTCACAGTTGGGGTCGTAGAAGTTGCGGCAAAGGACGACGATGTTGGTTCGGATTTTCGAAAGGTTTGATAGGCTGATGACTTTGAAGTTATCATGGAAGGGGTAATACCATAAGCTAAAATAGAAACAGCTTCATTGATTGAAAGAATAACTTTACAAAATGTTAAACATCTCCCGAGACACTTAGCATGCGAAAAGATGTTTACAAACGTTTATAGAAAAACACAGACATTCATATATTTGCTTCAAATAAAAAAATTCTAAATATTAGCATTATAGTTATATTCATTGTTAATATAACAAAACGTCTAAACGCTTTTTTTGCTAGGAAGTGTTCATTTTTTTTACCCCATGCTTATAACTGACAGAACATATCAAAATTTCAAGAAACACGCCGATTCAAAGGAAACATATTGTTCAATGTAGTTTTTTAAATCAGACGCTGAAATTCAAAATCATAATACTGTAAATAAATGAAAAATAATTATTACGAAATAAAGAAGAGACATTTTATGTTATAATTGAGTAAATGCCAATGCATTGGTGTCAAATATGGAAGACAACTTACTGTCCGGGTATACTACTTTAAAAGATCCCGGAATGGCTTCTACAGTTATTGTAAAGAAGCCTAGAGGAATGTCAAAAGATTGAGAAGTATCCACAAACGTTTCTATTGATTGAAGCACTTCGTCAATGTTATCTGTTGCAGGATCTATTTCTATAGTTGTCCCAATGTTTCCTGTGTTTATTGAATAAAATTCAATATTTTAACCATAATAAATATGTAAATATATTGTGTACCACATATTTTTTATGTTTTTTTTTTTTTTACCAAACTGATATTGCTTTTGCAATTATAATCTTTTAATTCCGTAAAATATGCCGCTTTCTTTCCAGTCGAATATAATGTAATCACAATATTACATTAAAAACGCATGCCTCCATATGAGCCAGAGTATTTCAAGAAAATCACACTGAAGGAGATTGTACTAAAGCTTTAAAAAAAGGATAAAAAAAATTAAGACCCGAGTAATGATCTACATGTTATGCGCGATTAATGAGTGACGTTGCAGTAAATGTGTTTCAGAATAAGAAAGGAACTTCCAGATGGCTTTTTCCTGGGCTGACATAAAGGAACAATTTAAACAACAAATTTATAGAATGAATCTTCCGTGTAGAGATACTATCAGCTGACATAGATGAATATTCATCTATTTTGGAATACTCAATATATTGCTTCTGTTGTATTGCTTAAAATTGAAAAGTTAGGGGAATATTACTCTATGTATAAGAATCAGTTACGGTATTTATTCTGTCTGGTGCAAGTTCCCAGACGTTAAGGAAACTTACTGTATGTTTACAAATGATACTGTTCTTTTCCTTTTTCATGGGCTCATTCTCCGACCAAAATCAATATTTAGTCTCGTATGGTGTAATTTAAATGAAAATACATTGAGGAATATTCCTCTTACCTTTTAATGCATAAGAAGGGACATTGTTTATAATTGTTATTAAAGAAGATTAAAAAAGGTTTAAATGATATATTAATGATTCTCTGTTAAAAGGGATAGTTTGATATTTGAAACAAAAGAGGATGATAAAATAACGCATGCATCCGATTTATTTTCATTTATTTGTTTGGTGAAACGTTATTTAACTTTTTCCACCAGACAGCACTTTGTTGTTTGTATAGTATGTAGAAAAAATAAAATGAATAAGATTAAATAATTATGTAACGTATATCTGTCAGCTGTAAACACATACATATTAATCAAATAACTATTTATACAGTGTTATAACATTTTTACCTAGTTTTTGTCAATTTAGATCAATAATCATTTTAACCGGACAACAAACATCACATATATTTAAGATTTAATGTATAAAAGCCGAGTTCATAATAAATTGAACACAATCAAAGTGGACACTGCAATTTCAAGATATTACACAAACGTTAAATATCCACTGTTTACAGATTGAGATCGTCTTTTTTTAAATTAGCATTTGTCACAACTCTGTTATACCAGTATCAGCTTTAGCAAAATTACGAGCTTACATAAGCTTCAGAACTAGGACAATTTACTGTAGGTATTAATGTAAAAAGATAAACGAGTTAAGGTTAATTGAAATTAATTACTAACTGTATTGCATAAAAACAACAACAATAATGATAAGGGTAATGATAACAAAAATAATAATGATGATGATTTTGGTAATGATAATGATGAAGATGATGAAGATGATGCTGCTGCTGCTGATGATGATAATAAGAAATTTAATTATCATAATGTTTATACATGTAACAATATAATCATAAGAAGAAAATATTTACATATGTTTATTGTTAAATAAATTAATCAAAATAAAAACTTTGCGCAATTTTTTTATTACATTGACACACAGGTTTAAGAGCAAAGATTAAATAGTAGTTGTAATTTAGGAAAGAAAAAATATGTATATTCATTTGAGAAAGAAATCAATTACTTAATTTTGGATTGTATGGTAGATCTGCAAGAATGAAAGGAGATGGCAAATCAAAATTTCGAGGCATACAAGATCTGGAGGAAAACTTCCGCTACAACAACGATTTGCCACGACATTGGCCTTATGTGTTTCAATAACCCATACCACACAATATTGTGATTTGACGATTCCAAAAAATATTTTAACAACTAAATGAAAAATTAAACAAAAATGAGGTACATCAATATTTGTACATATGCAACAACGACTAAAATAAAGTCTACCCAAGTTGAAAGTACTGTGTGATTTTAATTGAATGAAATAATAAAAAACCTAAACATTATGATCGGTTCACTGTTTTTGTGCTGAAATTAATATCGTACTTGTCAGTATAGAAAGATGAAAGACGAAAGAGCATATTCAGTTTGATTTCATATAATATGACATTAAATATGAAACAAATCCGCCTTTTAATAATTTCTAAAACAAAATTAATTTCTATGATGCCATTTTACTGATAACTGTTTGGTATGTATGTATTTATATTGCCTATTCGATGTTCTAAATATCTTTTCTAACAGAAGGTATATTTATCGCAATGTTTCTACTACGTGACTAAGGTTTGTTTTGAATATGTTTGCATATGTTGACATATTTTGATCATTTTCGTTGATTGTAAATGCTGTATGAATTATTAAAATATTGCATAAATAGCTCAAACTTTCTTAATATTCAGGAAAATTAGCATGAATCTGGAGGCATGCTGCTTTATAAACTTTGAAGCTATTTTTTCCCTGCAAAGTAAAGTATGTTTCAAGAAAGAAAATTCCTTTTTTGCCTACATAAATATCAAATGACACACGTAAGTATGTGTTGTGGGGCCTCCGTGGCCGAGTGGTTAAGGTCGCTGACTTGAGATCACAGGTCCCTCACCGCTGTAGGTTCGATCCTCACTCGGGTGGAAATCTTTCATGTGAGGAAGCCATCCAGCTGGCTTACGGAAGGTCGGTGGTTCTACCCAGGTGTCCGCTCGTGCCTGAAATAATGACCGGAGGGGCACCTGGTGTCTTCCTCCACCAATAAAGCTGGAAAAAAAATCAACGAAAAAATCTCGGCGGGACGCCCTAGGATGGCCCGACTTGAGTGTACGGTCGCCCATATGGGTTTCCGGCGGCGACCTTAAATAAACGCATTAAAAAAAAAATAATAATAATAAGTATGTGTTTTAAATCATTGTAAGGACTGAAAACGCACAATTAAATACTTTTGTGAAATCCGTACTTTCTTACAAAGATAAAATTAAGAAAAAAAAATCGAAATGAAAAAAAAAAGGTTTTCAATAATTACCGTTTGTTGAATGAACTGACACATCTTTGATATCCTCAATTTGAAGTCCAGTTATTAAGCTCGGCATCACCGTCCGTATTGTGCTTATCAACACACCTTCCCCAATTATGTCCACATATGAATACGGTTGGTTTACTGCAAAGCTTGCTAAATAACAAAAATGAGAAACTCTAGGGAGTATAGCAATAAAAGAATACATTTAGTTGATTGAATCTGGAAATTATAGGATGCTTGCGATGTCTATGATTTTTCTTGATACTGTTTAGAACCTCCAGAGATTTATGTTAATACATGTATATATAATATTACATAATTAATCAAGGCCATATTTAATGAATGAAAGAAATGGTTGTTATAAGCCTGAATTATATGTATTGCATGTTTTATGAACCTTTTAGCTCTTTCAAGCAACTTAGAACTTAAAAGTTTATCAGATCAATACTCTGAGATAAAGCCTGTCTTACAACGATTCCAATGACATTTTATTCGTCTCAATCGGTAAAAGAATAGCTGAGCAAAAAGTTCGAGAAAGTTACCCGATCCACCGAAGTTACATATAAACAAACTAGTTTATATGTTAATAAAAGAAATAAATTTCTGTTTTAATTGAAGCGAGTACTTATTATGATGTCATGATTTAAGTCTTATAAATAGAGGGAGTCAGTTTTCCGTAACGTTAATAACGATATAAAGTAAGGTCCGTAATTACCGTTATCTAGTTTCTTAGTGATATAAAGTACCGTCAATAATGAAAAGAACCGTCAGTCCTGTAGTGATAAAATACAATCAATTATAGAATACGGTTATAGTACCGTTATGAGAATGAATAGGAAGTCAGTGCTTTTACACCGTAATATAAGTATGTTTATGTTGTATACTATGTTAGTGAATTACCGTCAGTTATAGCAATCATTTTCATAAGTGTTACAGAATCTTATATCTAATTAATATCAGTGCTTCATTAATATAATCTGTGTGAAGTGTTACTACTACTTAAACAATGTCATCAGAGATAAATGTTGGCTTCTGTTATCTAAGTGATATTCCATGGAGTTATTAAGTGATCAGCAGTGTTAAATTATGTGCTAAATTATCGCATTTATGGTAAATTATCTGCAGTACAAGTGTCTCAAATACTATAGTACCGTATTAAAATAATAGAATTTCTACAAGTTTGTGTTATACTCAAGTGACGTAAAGTGTCATTTAAAGATAAAAATATCTTCAGTGCTACAGTGTCATCAATAGGTGAGAACCGTCAGGCACATAGATGATTAAGTAAGGAGTCTGTTTTCAACCATAATAAAGAAAAAGGTGCTAAAGAATCGCCTCTCTAAGGAAATACCGTCTTTACTATATCATATCGTGCAATAGATTAAAACAGTAGTATTTCTTCCGTGTCATCCTGTATTTGTGTTACTTAATCTACGATCCCGTCACATTTATGAATAAATGTGTGCAATTCTATTCATCATTGATATCGCCGTCCAGTTGCAGAATACCATTTTTCCTGTGAAAAGAGTCTATACTCTACTACTATTAGTGGTACTAACCGTACTATACTGTCCAGATGCCGAATCACCCTCAGTGACTATTCTATTAGAGCTACCACATCACTATAGTTACAGGGAGATTGAGGAAGTAAACTTTATATCAACATTTTTGTCAAATACCTCAGAAGTTGATGTACATACTACAGTCAATGCTATGGTATAAGCAGTAATTTAATCCTATCTTTTTGTACGTAACCGTCAAGGAGTAGTTATATCATTCATATATAACGATATTTTCTATTAAGAAATACCAATGAAGAAAGAGACTCACTAAAGACTTTGAGCCTTTTACATATATAAAGTGCTCCTTTTTCATCGAAAGCATAAGCCACGTCGAAGAAGCATAACAGCCGCGTAAAACAAAATATGAACATTAAGTACCATTTCTCTTAAACAACAATAATATAATTCAATTTGACTTTCTGCCTACTTGTTTCATTTTAAAGCTGTGTCTTCGTAAACCTAACAGTGCATTGATAAAAGTACAGAAAGGTAAATATTGTAGGAATGAATTATTTGAATTAATACCGAGAAACGACTTCGTATAGCTTGACGGTTTGAATAAGAAGAATAGAATCAATATGAAAATCTTGAAAATATCTTGAGGATAACCGGATTTCATCAAACCTCTTATTTGAATTAAGAAATAATATATCCCAAACAGTGATTTTATCGCTCAATAACATTACTGTTGCGCGGAATTATATCACGAGGGCGTAGCCCGCGTGATATAATGATGCGCATCCGAACGACAAACAGTGATGTTATCAAGCGAAAAAATCACTAATTTTGGATATATTATTTCGATTCTAACACGACATCAACAAATAAATGTTGCCGTGCTTGATAGTTAAGCAAAATTGCGCCTGGTTTGTTTCCGTACTTATTTTCAGCGCGTCGGATTTTTAGTGGTTACGCCACGTGTATAATGATTACGTCACATGTCTAAATATAGAACGTCAAACTGTGCATATGTTGCATAATAACACACACACTTTCTGTTCTTCTATGTTTAATAGGGAAAATGCGGATCGTGTTAGATTAATTGTTAAAGTTTTGATCATTTAATGTATACACTCATAATCTATCGGCGTGTCCTTCAAGGCTTCGTAAAAGCCTTTTGTTACTATATTAGGTAGACAATTTGTGGAACTAGAACCATATTTGAGTAAACACGGTCACAAAGAAGCTGTCCCCATTTCAATAAGATCACAACAACTTTGTATTACAGCAAAACACAGTTTTAATGTACTAGGTTCAAACCGGCTAAATTCAATCGTAGTTATAAGAGAAATATATGAAATTAAAGTGGATATTTGAACTTCTGGAAAAATTTTCATTTCATTTTCAGTGGCTTGTATTGTCTTTCAGTTAACATAAAAATTAAGATCACTTATTTACGATAAACACATCTAGTGCAAAGTAATATGATTTTTTTTTTCTTCAAAAAAAATGGATTGTTGACCTGTAATTGTTACGATAATAACATAATCATGTCATGTTTGTGTCATCAAATCTACATGACAATATGCACTTTATTCAAAGAAATCATGACATATTTCGAAGAAAGGTTGACGAATAAAATTTACAAAAAGCAAAAATATTCACGATTAGCTGCTTGGATATAATCATTTATCTGAGAACCAGCTCATTTTGTATAAATTTTGTTACATGATAGTATACTAGTAACAATATGTATTTTAATTAAGCTACTATCTTACGAAGAATTGCGCTCTTTTATTAAGATCCGGAAAACTGAAAAAATCAGGTGTTGCAATTGGCAGCCCGGAATCATGTCCGGCAATAGAGCTAACCAATATGAAAAATAAGTTCATGTGTCAAAAAGAAACATGTACAAGCGTACGTCAACATTTACATTCATCATCAACTAGCCGTCCCTGGCATTCAGTGACCTCTGGGATGACTAAATAAGTTTCAGTTTCAGAACATGCTATCTTGAATAATGTTCTAAATCCTGTAACGGCATTTTTATTGAGTCGAGACCTTTATTCTGTAAAAAATGTGTATTGCACGTCTTAAAAACCGCAATACAATACTTAGCAATTTCTAGTTTTATTCAGGAGATACACATATTCAACATCGGAGTACTTAAATGTAAAAAGCTATGGTAATAGTTGTTGCCATAGATGTCGTTCCGGTGAGTGTTGTTGGAAGTGAAAATGCCTCGGCTGTGACAAATGATATGGTATCAACAGCTTAGTTAAAATAGCTTCAGTGCTTCTAGATTTAATTAGATGCAAATTAAATAGGGGAAAGTCTCTTCCGAAGCAAAAAACTTTTGAACATGCAAAATATTATTACTTTAAATCAGTTAAGATTTGCATATTTATTTTAAATTGAAATAGTCTATAAACAAAATCATCAATAAAAGCTGTCGTTGTTGGTGAGGCTTTGACGCTTTATATGCTGCTTGTTTAAAAGATTTCGTATCACCAACCTTAATGCATATTAAATACACTTGAGAATATCATATATTGTACTGGAAGAGTTGTGCACTTGGGATACATGAAACTTTTCTGTTCTACCCTCAAAAATATACATAGAAAGAGTATAACGACAGCAGAATAATATTACCTTTGATATTAGAATTCGTTTCAGAGAATGTCGTCTGTCTCGTAGATGCCTCTGAATAAACCTTATTTTCGATAGAGGTCACTATAGTTGTGGGCTTAGTTGTTGCCAAAGATGTCGTTTCAGGGGCTGTGATTGATATCGAAGCTGTCTCAGTTATTGTAGATGTCGTGGTATCAATATCTGAATAAGCAATAGCTATATATTTAAAATATCATTATGGACACAGATTATATATTTACCAAGGATAGAACCTTTTCCGAAGCGCACAACATTCAAATCAGGTAAGAAACTTAAACAAAAATCATTTTTGACGAGCTTCATGATTACTTTAAATGGGAATGTTCTATAACTGTCTTTCTTTGTGTTGATGAAAGCTCTAGGTAGTGATGCAACAAAGGAGCTTGTATTACCTGCGTATTTATACCCTAAATATCTAAAGTCTTCATGTCTATTCAAGAACGATTCCAATATTTTCTATTTTAAAAAAGGTGCATTTGCAAAAAAAACTCGTATAAATGTATAGAAAGAAATTGAACACTGGATTATGCTGCAAAAAATCAAACCGCTTTATTGATACCTCATTGTTGATATGATAAATGTCTTTTAAAAATAATAAGAAGAAATTAAACTTTTAAGCAATCATCGCACACATAATGTTAAATAAGTTCCACATAATCAAAACCACTTACTGTCTGGATATATTACTTCGAAAGACCCTGGAATGGTTGTTACAGTTATTGGGAAGAAGCCAACAGGAATGTCAAACGACTGACCAGATTCCACAATATTTTCCATTGCACTTATCAATGCATCGGTATTTTCGGTAGCAGGGGCTATTTCAATAGTTATCCCTAAGTCTCCTGTGTTGATGGAATAGAAATCATTTTTCTAAGCATCACACATTTTACTAAATCAAAATAATCTGTCTAGAATTATATTGAACATACCGATATACTGTAAACCCCAAATATTTCAAAGCTTACAAATGGACGTGCTGTTAAAATATTTCAGTTGGTAGAAATGTCGCCTTTTTTTCTGTTGATTCTTTTCTTTAAATAATTAGAATATCATATTCTGAACATATTTCTTATCGTTTTTACTGCAAAGTCAGGGTCGTAGCATGCTTTAAATCTATATAGGCCAAATTCTACCCTCCCCTACATATTTTATCCTACATGATTGGGAATGCGTTTTGATATACATGTACTGCAATTTAATATGTTCAAGAATGTGATATGAGTTGCTGGTAGTCAAATCAATAATTATATTTGTTATTTTTCTGAGAATGGATGTTAAATCAAAACATTAAGCGCCCGATGAAATTGAATAAAATGTAATCTTGTTTTTTTAGAAAATAAGAACAATGATTTGAAGCATTACCATTTGCCGAAAAAACATACACATCATTGATATCTTCAGGTTGAAGCCCTGGAAATATGTTTGGCATCACAGTTCGTATTGTGCCTGTCAACAGATCTTCTCCAAGTATGTCCACATTTGAATACGGGAGACTTACTGCAAAGCTTACTAACAAACAAAAAAAAAGAGAACAGTTCTAATGTATTTGTTGTTTGATGCACAGACTTCAGCGATAAAAGAACAAATTTAGTTAAATGAAGCCGGCTCGAGATTATTGCATGCTTTGTCGATGATCTGTCTTGATACTGCATTGAGCAATGATGAATTTGACAGCAAATAATGCAAAAGCATCATATGCTTGACCTTTATCTAAATAAAGGTTAAACCTTCTATGTGAATATAACAACATTAAGGTTTACTCAAAATATCTGTATTTGGTCAACAAGATATTTGCAAAATTAGGATTTTCTATTTATGAGCTTAGATTATTCTATCTCGATACAAAAGTAAATCTTTTGGCGCAATCTATTTGGTATATGTATTTGCCTCTAATATTCGTAACTTGAAACTAATTGTTCTTCTTATATTCACTGCATGAAGCTAAAATTCATATATGCAATCAAATCTCCATACCAGATAATACCTGGCAATTAATTGAACAACATATAGAAAGTAAAACTATTGTAGGAAAAGAGCTATTCAGGTTGATTCTGAATAATGCATGACGCAAAATTTCATATATGCAATCAAACCTCCATACTAGATAATTCCTGGCAATTAATTAAACAACATATAGAAAGAAAAACTATTGTCGGAAAAAAGCTATTCAGATTGATTCTGAATAATGACTTTGGATAGCTCAACAGTTTTATTAAGAAGATTTAAATGAATATGAAAATTCTCAAGAAAATCGACAGAATTTTTAAACGATCTCTATTTTAGGTAGACATCTAATGTATATTAATAAGGGCACGGTGAATGTATGCAACCATAATACACCGACGTGTTGTTCAGTTTTGGGCTCTTGTTATTTGTTAGGATAGATTGTTTGAAGATCTCCAACCATATATGAGTATGAGACAATTCAGTAAATCCTTTCACGAAGATAAGCATTTGTACCAGAGTTAAACACAGTTTTTATTGGTTTCGAACTGGCCAGGGTGAAACTTACGAATATGAAAAAGATCTGCAATTAAACTGCATATTTGAGTTTCTATATATTTATAGATGTTATATTTCAAGTTTCAGTGGCTAGTATTGGCTTTCAATTAATAGGTATAAATAAGGTGGTCACTTAATTACCATAAGAGTTCGGGGATGGGACCGCAGATTGCGGCGCATATTTCCGACTCTGCACCTACTTTGCACTGACGACTTGTGTACTTGACATAACTTTTCTGTTCTAACCTCAAAAAATGTACATAGAAAGAGTATAACGACAGCAGAATAATATTACCTTTAATATTAGAATTCGTTTCAGAGAATGTCGTCTGTCTCGAAGATGCCTCTGAAGAAACCCTATTTTCGGTAGAGGTCACCATAGTTGTGGGCTTGGTTGTTGGCAAAGATGTCGCTTCAGGGGCTGTGATTGTTATCGAAACTGCCTCAGTTATTGTAGATGTCGTGGTATCAATATCTGAATAAGCAATAGCTAAATATTTAAAATATCATTATGGACACAGATTATATATTTACCAAGGATAGAACCTTTTCCGAAGCGCACAACATTCAAATCAGGTAAGAAACTTAAACAAAAATCATTTTTGACGAGCTTCATGATTACTTTAAATGGGAATGTTCTATAACTGTCTTTCTTTGTGTTGATGAAAGCTCTAGGTAGTGATGCAACAAAGGAGCTTGTATTACCTGCGTATTTATACCCTAAATATCTAAAGTCTTCATGTCTATTCAAGAACGATTCCAATATTTTCTATTTTAAAAAAGGTGCATTTGCAAAAAAAACTCGTATAAATGTATAGAAAGAAATTGAACACTGGATTATGCTGCAAAAAATCAAACCGCTTTATTGATACCTCATTGTTGATATGATAAATGTCTTTTAAAAATAATAAGAAGAAATTAAACTTTTAAGCAATCATCGCACACATAATGTTAAATAAGTTCCACATAATCAAAACCACTTACTGTCTGGATATATTACTTCGAAAGACCCTGGAATGGTTGTTACAGTTATTGGGAAGAAGCCAACAGGAATGTCAAACGACTGACCAGATTCCACAATATTTTCCATTGCACTTATCAATGCATCGGTATTTTCGGTAGCAGGGGCTATTTCAATAGTTATCCCTAAGTCTCCTGTGTTGATGGAATAGAAATCATTTTTCTAAGCATCACACATTTTACTAAATCAAAATAATCTGTCTAGAATTATATTGAACATACCGATATACTGTAAACCCCAAATATTTCAAAGCTTACAAATGGACGTGCTGTTAAAATATTTCAGTTGGTAGAAATGTCGCCTTTTTTTCTGTTGATTCTTTTCTTTAAATAATTAGAATATCATATTCTGAACATATTTCTTATCGTTTTTACTGCAAAGTCAGGGTCGTAGCATGCTTTAAATCTATATAGGCCAAATTCTACCCTCCCCTACATATTTTATCCTACATGATTGGGAATGCGTTTTGATATACATGTACTGCAATTTAATATGTTCAAGAATGTGATATGAGTTGCTGGTAGTCAAATCAATAATTATATTTGTTATTTTTCTGAGAATGGATGTTAAATCAAAACATTAAGCGCCCGATGAAATTGAATAAAATGTAATCTTGTTTTTTTAGAAAATAAGAACAATGATTTGAAGCATTACCATTTGCCGAAAAAACATACACATCATTGATATCTTCAGGTTGAAGCCCTGGAAATATGTTTGGCATCACAGTTCGTATTGTGCCTGTCAATAGATCTTCTCCAAGTATGTCCACATTTGAATACGGGAGACTTACTGCAAAGCTTACTAACAAAAAAAAGGAGCACTGAAAAATTCTCAAGAAAATCGACAGAAGTTTTAAAAAACAACATATAGAAGAAAAGCTATTGTCGGAAAAAAAGCTATTCAGATTGATTCTGATAATGGACTTTAAATAGCTCGATTTTTTATTAAGAAGACTTTAATGTTATGAAAATTCTCAAGAAAATCGACAGAAGTTTTAAAAATCTATTTTTAGGAAGTCATTTAATGTATATTGATAAGGACATGGTGAATGTATGCAATCATTATACTCCGGCGTGTTGTTCAATATTTGGCTCTTGTTACTTGTTAGGATAGATTTTTTGAAGATCTCGAACTATATCTGAGTATAAGAAAATTCAGCAAATCCTTTCGCAAAGATGACCATTTGTACTAGATTTAAACACAGTTTTTATTGGTTTCGAACTGACCAGGGCGAAACTTACAAATATGAAAAAGATCTGAAATTAAATTGCATACTAGTATTTGAGTTTCTATATATTTATAGACGTTATATTTCAAGTTTCAATGGATTTGCTTTCAGTAAATAGGGTCACTTATATACTATAAGAGTTTGACGATGTGACCGCAGATTGCGGCGCATATTTCCGACTCTGCACCCTTTTTGCACTGACGATTTGTGCATAACTTTTCTGGTCTACCCTAAAAATGTATTTAGAAAGAGTAGAACGATAGCAAAATAAATATTACCTTTAATATAAGAATTCGTTTCAGAGAATGTCGTCTGTCTCATAGATGTCTCTGAAGAAACCTTATTTTCAGTAGAGGTCACCACAGTTGTGGGCTTAGTTGTTGCCAAAGATGTCGTTTCAGGGGCTGTGATTGACACCGAAGCTGTCTCAGTTATTGTAGATGTCGTGGTATAAATATCTGAATTAGAAATATCGAAAAAAAAATAAAACTTTAATTTGAGATAGATCATTTATTTACAAATGATAAAGTTTTTAACATGGCGCACAATTTTTGAAAAAGGTATGAAACTGAAACAGCAAATACTTTGCGTTTACGTTATATGGAAATGTTTTTTAAATGATAGCATTTGATTTTTTTGAGATATTAAAAGCAAAGAAATAATCACATACTCCCTATATAAAGATAATGAAATTTTGGGAAAAAAGTATCCCAGACACTTGCCTGGCGATGGAACTGATCAAAATAAGACAATAAGTCTTATAGTTATGTGTACGTAATCATTCACACATTTCTTTAATGGCGTTCATGCCTTCCGGTGACGTTCGGCATAACTCAAAATGTTTAAGTTGCAGAACAAGTTATCTTGAATAAAATGTTGTAAAATCGTTTATCAAACATGTTTTGTTTTTTCTTTGACCGGGTTCACCTAAAGAGAACATTGAATTTTCTGGCTTGGTTGCATTTGGCCTCAAACTTGAAGATTCTTTTGAATTTGTGCCAAATTCAGGAGAGTTTAGGAGATACAAACATTAAAATTAGAACATTCGTTAATGTTTTTGAGAGAAAACCTGTTATATCGGATGCATAATTGATGGAGCGAGCTTGATTTTTGAAATTAGCTATTCAATTTAAATGGTATTAAGAATAATCCGGAATAGTGAAAGTATGAGAAGAAAGACAACTTCCTTTCATTTTCAAATTATATTGTTTAAGAAGTAAAACTCTAAGCAGAAATAATCAATGCAACTGCCATTTTGTGATATCAAGTTTTGTGATAAAAATATGATATCAAGGCGTGTATAGTTGTCACTACTCGAATACGCGGCAGAATCCACAATATGTTGCCCTAAAAAGATAAATCAACCATTTGCGCATCCACAGTTTCATTTCTATAAAGAACTACCGTTTCTGCAATCAATATACGAACATAGGAATTAAAAAACTACAAATTACCAAACAAAGGCGTACATAGTAGTATCATGGTCTACACTATGATGTAGTTGTTTAAGGGAACAGAGGACCTAAAAAAATAGCAGTTTTGTAGTTCAGTGTGGCCAGAACAAAATTCAAAATATTTCACAGGCAGAAAACCGGTTGTGCAGCATTATTCAAGGACATATGACATACATTGAAGAAAATAATAGTTTGCATGCATTGGTCCTAAAAATAATGACTGATAGCAATTTATATTTGCCCCCAACCAGCAAAATCACACCTTAAATATACATATATTGGCAGTATTCATGAAGATGCAGCATACTCTAGAAATCGCCCGATTCCTTTAAGATTATCACTAACACACAGTGCAATCAATGGCATTTTCAAAACTGACCAATAAAGTGTCTGTCATACGTTTAGATTTTTCACAGCATTTATCCAAAGTTTCTTACTTGTTTGGCGGCAACTGTCAATACTTGATTTTTAACTTTTTCATCTCCATTCGGAAAGTCACAAAAAAATGCAAAGCTATCAAAATGTTTAGTTTCGGGTAAACACTCAAAAATGCTGCTCATTTCCTATACACACACAGGAGAGAATTACAATGACAGAAAATATCAAAGTTTTCAGTACCTTCAAAACACCATGTTTGTGTTATTTTGAAATTTGACCCGGGCCTTTGTACGATTATGTCCACTGTCCCCTAAGAGCGGCTTAAGATATGAGCGATATATTTATGCCGTATTTATGCCGCGGAGCTATTTGTGTTTACTATTTTTTTTTTGTCCATGGGCCCGGATTTGAGCAAAAAATCCTTTCGATTAACAGCTAAAAGTAAATCCGCATTCAAGAACTTCTTTCGATTTCTATATTGGTTTCCCCGTCGGTGATTCGCAGCATGTCATATTAATGAATGAGAACCGGAAAGCAGTTCTGCTGTTACGTAAATTCGAAAGCTATAAATTGCTATAAATGTTACTTCGGTTATAAATTTGTTATTTCCCTTTTTTAGTAGAACATGAAATTATAATTTGTTACATTTTGAAATACATTTACACACAGCATATCAAGTATACTATTAGTGATTGAATTTGTCAATATAAAGAAGATTATAGGCATGAGATTTTAACAATTTTGCTTTTGATAATTATTTTTAATTTATATTTATGAAATTAAATGTTTAATAATAACATGTTGATATATTGGTTGTTTTGAAATAATTAAACTTTAGTATATAACGTTACATTTCATTCGCGTCATTGGAACAGCATACCACTTTTTGAAAAAGAAAAAAAGTTAGTGGTATGACTGGTGATATGTTCAGCGAAAGCGGATGGAGTTTTGCTGCAAAAAATAGCTTTTGTTGGCACTAAAACAGACTTTAAAAAGGATTTTGCCATTCATGAAATGTGCATAAAACTTTGCAACAGAATGTTTTTGGTCTTCAGAAGTGTAGCACATTCAAGGTAAATATTCTAATTGTTATCATTTTTATTTTTGTTTATAATTGTCCTTAAAATATAAACCTGGAAGTGTACTTTCAAATGGTTCATCATTTTACAATAAGAGCTTTGTTGTTATATGAATTTTGGACTACTTTCACTTTGGACAGACTTTAGTGAAAACAAACATGGCTGCCTTAAGCATAGGCTATAGATAGATATCATGACAACAACAGAAACTTTGATCTGCATGCAGTTTGAACATGAAGTGTAATGTTTTTATGAATAGTTTTAAAGCAATTCAACAAAATATATATATTGATCTCCCTAAAAATTAATTAACAATAGTTTTTTTTATATATTACCAATGTCAAATAGCTTTCATATCTTTGTCTCGTACGAATATGATATTAGTGAATTTCCTCATACCTACCTAAACTTCAGGTAACAGACTCTATTATAATGATAAATACTGTATCACCATGTAACGCGTGTATAACAAACTAAAAAAATCCTGAATTTGATCTTTTTGAAATTCATCCCATTTTTTCATTCCAGAGTGTGTTCTACTTTCAGTATTGAAAGAAACCATTTTTTTTAATTTGACATGAAAAATATGCATGTAATATTACTATATTATAATATTAGTCCCTTTTGTTACTATTTGTATATTTGTTACAATTATACCAGACTTTGGTATTTCTATCATCTTCTGTTACTGACTACAGTAGTGACACGAACAGAACACAGTACAGTCATGTCACATAACATTTACAAGTCTTGTTTGTATTCAATGGAATTACTTTCCTTACCAGGTAGGTATCAGTGAAAGCATTTTTATATTAAAAAATTTTCCCCTCTTTTTAATTAATTAATTATGGACAGTGCATAAGATAAGTATAATTATGCAAAAAATGGTTTAAAAACATTCTGAAAAAATCTACAATAGTACTTACTCTGAATATAACATGACCTGTGCGTAGGAATAACTTGGTAAGGTATCTGTAATGAGCGCATTTTTTGCGCGGAGCTTCTCAATTGCTGCATTGCAGCAACATTTGTACTTGTTAGCCATAGTTTCGGCGTAGCCGGAGATGAAATTACATTATGAAATAAACCGATGATTATTTGCTTAGTTTTACTTTGGCTAACAGGAGCAGCCGGGACAGCCGGACTAGATAGCACCGACTGTGTGGCTAACCTCACGATGTGTATCTTTTTTCATCACCAGTAAAGCTAATGTAAGACATGTAAACACGATTTCGTATAATTATTGAGTGCCGTGTGAATTAATTTTAGCATTTTCTTTTATTTTGAAGCTTAGGATGTGCGTTCATTATAATAATGATATTATACTATATTATAAAATGTTATGTTAGGTTATGACGTGATTGAAATCGTGGTTATTATCTCACGTCAATTTATGTGATAAAGAGGATATTTGTTTGTTAGTGTGTAAGATGAAATTCTATTCCATCGAACGAGTTTTAAAAACAGTATTCTCTGAAAGAGTGTCGCAGCCAAGAGTGTGAATACTGTTTATATTATAAAGTTGTTTGTTTGTTGTGTAGGATGAAATTTCATTTCATCGAGTGAGCTTTAAAAACAGTATTAGCACGAGTGGTGTAGCCACGAGTGAAAAACTGTTTATAAAGTTCACAAGATGAAATAAAATTACTTATCACATAAACCGCGGGGCAGGAGTGTTATAAAGTCAATTTATAAAAACGATATTACACTAGTGTAATAACACTTTGATGTGACGTCATTTGCGCTATATACGAGTGCTATTCAATAAATACGCGGAAAAATGCTGCCATATTTTTAATATTCATGGGAAATTGACGTTCTCTTTACATTTTGTAAATATACATATAATTATAATGTACACAAAATTCCAATAAAATCAGATAAAAATTAATAGTACAATTTCAAGTATTTCTAAGGTAATCGCAGTGAAACCGGCCCAACGTCGTAACGACGTCACGCTAAACGCATGTATGAGAGTCACCCAAAACACGCACCTAGTCCTTCTCGAAATTCTCTCCGTGAAAGGAAACACACTTTTGAAAACGGTTGATCCATGGCATGAAACTATGAAAGTAGGAGCCATTATTTATCTCTGAAATTGCACCTTGTACCGCGTAGGACAACTCGTCCACATCATCAAAGAGTTTTCCCCGCAGGACGTTCTTCAGTGTCGGGAACAGAAAGAAATCGAATGGTGCGAGGTCAGGGCTGTAGGCCGGGTGCTCGAGGACTTCGAAGCCGAGTTTCCTGATTGTGCACTGTGTTTCGGCCGCACGATGAGACGATGCGTTGTCGTGATGAAATATCGTGTCGGCGATTTTCGTGGCCCGCTTCTTTCTCATCGACCTCATAAAATCGCGTTTCAGAATCTGAAAGCATAAAGAAATACATAAGTAAATGGTCGTTATAATTTATTTTCATAATTTTTTACAC